>NC_073302.1:5503324-5592972 GCF_027595985.1 Sorex araneus | reverse complement strand
CTGGTGTGGCCCCAAACTTCAAAATATGAATTGCAAGTCGTCTTTTTCAGGGTGATGCCCGCGTTTCTTTCTCTTGCCTCACCTATTGGCCGGACTTGTAGTGTGTTGTTGAGAGAAGTGTCCAGAGGCGACACCCATTGGCTTCTGATCATCGTAGGAGAGTTAGCTGTCAGCTCTCTACAGTTGTGTTGAAAATGTGTCTTTCCAGCCCTGATTTGATGAGTGTGTTTATCTGGAATGGGTCGTGGTGGTTGTGAAATGCTCAGTCTGTGTCTATTGAGAGGAGCTTTTTTCTGTTTCTTTTCAGTCCATTGCTATGGAGAACGGTCACATTGGGATGCTAACCCAGCCTTGCATCCCTGTGGTGCACCCAGTTGCTCAGGACTTAGAATCCCCTTTTTTGTTTATTGTTGGGTTTAAGTTGCTCAAAATTTGTTAGGCGTGTTGCACATGTATGGATGACGAGGCATGTTGGCTGAACTCCCCCCCCCCCCACCCCGCGCTGTGCTGTCTCTCCATCCCTTATAAATAGGGTTCTTTTACATTTCCCGTTTCCCTTCTAGCGTTTGTTTGGGGACCATGGCGGTGCTCAGGGCGTCCTCCTGGCTCTGCTCTCAGAGATCTCTGCTGGCGCACTCGGGACCACGTGGGATGCCGGGGATCAAACCCGGATGGGCCACGTGCAAAGCAGGTGCCCTCCCCGCTGAGCTGTCTCTCCAGCCCCTTCTTTCTCTTTATTTTATTGCCTCCACATAGAAATGCAGCAGATTTTTTAAAAATTTGATTTTATAGTCTTTATAGTTTTGGCTTTAAAATTCTAGATTTTTTTTTCCTTGTCCTGACTCTTTATGGGCTTGGTATCAGTGTGATTTAATGCGGGTCGCATCAAATAAGCGGGGAAGCGTCGCCCCCCTGCTTCCCCTTTCGGTGGAGGCGTTTATTCAGAGCTGCTCGGATTTCCTCCTCAAGTGTTGGGTAGCGTCCACTGATTGAACCACCTGGACCTGAAGTTTTCTTTGTGGAAAGACTCCCCCCCCCCTTTTGAACAGACTATTTCTAGAGCTGTTTCAGGCTCGCTGCGAAGAATTCCGATGGTCACTTAGGATGCTGCATCGGGCTTTACTGTAGGGGACCAGTTCCCGCGTGTGGTGGGACCCCCCCCCCACACCACCCGGTTCCCCCACAGCTGCTGTCTCCCGCGCCTAGCTCCAGCTCCCCGCCGCCCTGGAGATAGTGTCGGATTCCACGAGTGTGGGGGGCTCAGCCCTGTGAGATTGCTGCATGTCGCGCCACCCCCCCCCCCCAGCGGCCCCATTCAGAAACTGCTCAGGAGCCCAGCTAGTGCCCGGGCTTCCGGCCAGCCGGTGGAGATTGGGGGCTCGATAGCCCCTTCTTGGGTTACGTGACTCCGTGCCAACAGCTCGCCGCATTCGGAAACATCTGGCTTACTAGATTACAGGTGCAGGACAGCAGGGGACTGTCCCGGGCGGGCTCCATTCCGCGGGTGCTCCTGGGGGCCCGCCTGCCCCGGGCGTGCCCAAGGGCGTGGTCGGCCACTGATGGGTGATTTCGGCTCCCAGCAGCTCTTCCCTGCTGGGGTCGTCGGGGGTGGGGCGCCTGAAAGTCCCAGTTCTCGGTCTCATCGAGCACTGACTCCCCTGCTGCCCGACCCCCTTTCCTTGGGCCTTTCCCAAAGCGTCCTCTGTTGCCACGGAAACGGACGGGTGGTGACCTCACACATGTCACCCCACCCCCCCCCCCCATGGCTGTGACATGGCCTTGGGCACTGGGCCCAAGACAGCAAACACAGACCATCATTCAGGGTGTCCCGAGGGTCTTCGGAGCCCAGGGCCCCGGCTGACCAGCCGGGTGATGAACTGTGTCACGGCCGTGATTGAGCAGAAAGGACAGAGTTCCCGTGTGGCCCCCAGGGGCCCCTGCCGCCTCACACGGCCTCCCCTACACCAGCACTTAAGAGCAGAGTAAGGCGATGGTGCCCCCCTGTCCCACGGCCTGCCCCATCTCCCTCGTGGGGCGGCCCCTCGGCTGGAGGAGACCCCCAGTGCTTGGGGTGCGCGTTGGTCCTTCGCTTTGCTCAGGGAAGATGTCAGTGCGAGGGGCCTGCAGCTCCCACTCTGTGCTCCGACTCTCAACTCCTGACGTTAGGGCCGCCTGGTGGCCGGGGGCTCACCAGGGTCACACGACACCTGCACGGGAACACACGTGCCCACCTCCGGGAGGGTCCCGGGGAAAGGAGGCCCGACTCGGAAAGGCCTGAAAAGCGCTGAGACTTGGACTCACCACGACCCCAGGCCTTGTCGCCAAAACTCCTTCAGATGCGCATATGGCACTGCCGAGAGGGGGAGAGAGAGAGAGAGAGAGGAGAAAGTGGGAAAGAGGGAGGGAGAGGGAGGGAGATGGAGAGAAAGGGAGAGAGGGGGATGGAGAGAGAGGGGGAAAGAGGGAAAGAGAAAAAGAAAAAGAGGAAGAGAGAAAGAAAAAGAGGGAGGGAGAGGGAGAGAAAAGGAGAGGGAGGGAGAGAGGAAGAGAGAGAAAGACAAAGAGAAGGAGGAGAAAGAGAAAGAAAAGGAGGAGAGAGAAAAAGAGGGAGGTAGAGGGAGAGAGGGAAAGAGAGGGAGGGAGAGAGAAAGAGGGAGGGAGAGAGGGAGAAAGGGAGAGGGAGAGAGATGTGGGCGGGGCCAGGCGGTGTGGAGCTGGCAGAGCTGCGGGGGGTGGGGAGGCAGAGGGGGGTTGGGGGGGTAGAGACGGGGGGGGGGGCGCGGTGAGGAGGGTTGGGGAGGCAGAGGCGGGGGGGTTGGGGAGGCAGAGGCGGCAGGTGCACCCGTGGCCACCGTGTCCCCCTGGAATGGCTCTCGCGGATGCCTGGATTCCGGGGTGCCCGGCTAGAGCGCGTGTGTCCCATCTGTGGAGATTGGCACTGGGCACCGGCTCTGACACGCGTGGCTCATGTTCCCGCAGTCTCTGCGCCCCCGCCTGCTGCATCCGGCTGCTACCTGCCCGCGGTCAGCCGCCAGGGAGCCGCCCCCGCCAGGCGCCTTCCAGAGCGTCCCCCTCTTTGGTCTCCGCCTGCCCGCGGGCCTTTGCCCGGCTGCCTCGCCCGAGAGGCGCCTCCTGCCCGCCCAGCAGCACGTGTGCCCACCTGCCACCAGCTCTGTGCCAGGGGGTGCGTCTGGGCCGGAGCTCACGACTGTCCTGCGGCGCGTTAGGGCTGGGCCTGGGGCGGCTGCGGCAGGACTTGCCGGAGAAACGGGGCGGGGGAGAAAGCTGCTTCCGACTCCCCAGAACAGGGAGAAGGCCCCAGGGTAGGCCCCGGGAGGTCAGTCTGGATGCTCCATCAGAGACGTTTCTGGGAAGCGGATCCTCTCGCCTCCTTCCGGGGACCTGCGCAGGACACTCGTGAGCCTCGGAGAGGATGGACAGGCGGGTCCTCGGACACCTCGGGGCCCGGGAGTGGGCGTGGCGGGGCGGCGTTCCCTGGCACCAGGGCTCCCCAAGGACGGGAGCGGGCCTGGGTTCAGAGGGTTGAGTCCTGGGGCTGGAGCGATAGCACAGCGGGTAGGGCGTTTGCCTTGCACGTGGCCGACCCGGGTTCGATCCCAGCATCCGATACGGTCCCCTGAGCACCCCCAGGGGTAATTCCTGAGTGAAGAGCCAGGAGTAACCCCTGTGCATCGCCGGGTGTGACCCCAAAACAAAACAAAACAAAACAAAAAAGAGGGTTGAGTCCTGGTCACTGGGCCGTGGGTGTGGGGGCTCCGTCTCCCTGGGGGCGGGGCGGGGCGGGGGGCTCGGCCCACTGCCCGGGAGGTGCTGTGGGGAGGCTCGTGCGGGCTGGCCCTGCAGGTTGCCCCGTACCTCCCGCGGCAGATCCTCCCTGCATCTCTGCCACGACCCTCCTTGCCAATGCTCCTTCCGTGGCCAGCCCGCCCCTGGCCAGTCGGGAGCTGCTGGCATGGACCCCCGCGTCAGCCACTCAGCCGCGCTTCTGCGGGGAGCGCCTTGTTTCAGCAGCAGCAGCAGCCTGTCCTGGTTCTCGAGGGAGCTCGGGTCCTGGAGGGCGCCAGCTGGACCCGCTGGTCAGGCCCCCACGGATGGACTGGGTGCTGTGGGGGGAGGTGGCCTGTGGCGGCGGGCGGGCCACGCGCCCCCCTCCTTCCCTGCTGCCCCTTCAGCCAAGGCCATCTGGGCCCTGGGGGGAAGGGTCTGGTGCACGGACACGAGATGGGGACACTCGACGGGGACACTCGCCGGGCGGTGCCCCTGGGCTGCTCCTATGCTCACACTCGGCTCTGGATAGTCCAAAGGTGAAAAGGAAACTCAGTCTGCTGACTCGGCCACCTCGGGCAGGTCACCTGCTGTCCCCGCTTCCGAGTGCGACAGCAGAGGCCAGGGAGGCGAGTCTGCCGGGACCCCCGGGCCGGTCAGTGCCTCTGGCCAGCCCCGTTTGCTCTCACTGGGCTTCCGTGGATCTTTCCAGGAGGCCGAGATTGGATTCTGCCGGCCGGGAGGCGTGAGGGAGGGCTGGCCTCTGCAAGCCTTTCACTCCGATTTCGGGTTTTTTTTTTTTTTTTTTTTTTGCTTTCTGGGTCATACCCAGCAATGCTCAGGGGTTACTCCTGGCTCTGCACTCAGGAATTACTCCTGGCGGTGCTCGGGGGACCATATGGGATGCTGGGAATCGAACCCAGGTCGGCCGCGTGCAAGGCAAACACCCCACCCGCTGTGCTATTGCTCCAGCCCCTCGGATTTCGTGTTTATTCCACCCGTGCACACGATTTCACATCGTCTCGTCCCCTCTGTTTCAGCGGGGAGGGCCTTTAGCTGAGTCCCCCCGCCCCCTGCCCGTCTCCGCCGCCGTCTCAGGCCGTTGCTTTGACCTGGACGCAGGCAGGCGGCGCCCTGCGAGCTTCTCGAGAGCAGTAGAACTGCCCAGGAGGGCTCTGCGGCCGGGAGGGCAGCTGAGAGCCCGTGTGTGAGCTGGGCCTGTATGTCCACCCCCTGCCCTGCCCGCCCCCTCCCCGGAGTAGTGGGGGCGTCCTTGGCCGGTGTGCAGGGGAGACGCGGCCAGCCGGTTTTATGACCCATACACGCGAGCACCAGCCGGGCCCCGACATTCATGAGTGTTTGCTTGTCATCGCAAATAGCCGGCTTGTTTGCCTTCCGACTAGACGGGGCGGTGGGGGCGGGCCGGGGGGCACGGGGCCCCCGGTCTCTGGGGAAATGAGCGTTTAAAGCAAACTTTCCGTTTCGGCCAGGAGGGCCTCGCAGTCCCGCGGGCAGGAGGTTGGCGAGGCGGGATCTTGGGCTGCCGCTGGCTTTCGCTCACGCGGGGCCGTGGACGAAGCGTGTGGCTGAACCTCCGCTCCTGGGGCCTCCCCCGTGATGCTGCCACCGGCTCCCCACCCCCCTTCCAAGCCGTGGCCCCCTACCCGGCTTCCTTTTCCTGCTCACACCTGGGCGGGGGTCCCCCAGCCGGGCCCGGGAGAGCTGAGCGGGCAGCCCCTTGCACCCCCGCCAGCCCTCTGTTTCCTCTCTGGGTCCCGTGTGACCCCCCCACCCCGCCGGGCCCAGTCCCCTGGGCAGCTGGTCAGGCGGGGCCGCGCTCCTGTCGCCCACTCTCCTGGCCGTTTCCCACCGTCCCTGCCCACCTCCCGCCCCCCCTGCGCCCGGTGCCTCCCTCCAGCTCAGCTTCACCCCTGCCACACTGCACCCTGCCGTGTCCAAATCTGGCCTCACCTTCGAGGCCCCCCGCAGCCCCGCTGGCTCCCCGCCTCCTGGCCAGCCCCTGCCCCTGCCAGCGACCCCCGCCCCGCCCTGCCCCGACACTCGGGAGGCGGAGATGAGGGGCCCAGGGCCGAGTCCCGCTGTGCCCCAGCGCCCAGGAGGCCGGGGGACGCCTGCCCGCCCAGGACAGGCCTGGGGCTGCGTGTGACCCGGGAGGGACCAGTGAGGCTGACACGAGGCGTGCGGACAGCCTGTTGGCTCCCGCCTCCGCCGACCTCCAGGCTGCCCTGCTGGTCCTGCCCCCGGCCGCTCACCCTCTCGCCCCCTCTCGTCCTCTGTGACCTTTTCTCTCAGAAGCTCAGGCTTGGTCCCGGGAGCGGCCCAGGGCCAGGGGTGATCCCTGGCACGTCGGGGGGCCCTAGTGTTGCTGGCGGCTGCCCTCGAGGGCCCTGGGCAGCACCGCCTGTGACCTTGGTGACCCCCGCACCCAGGAGCCGAGCCTCACCGCATCCTCAGACCCCACCGTGAGCCGTCTGGCCCCACTTGTCCTGCTGGGAGGCCCCAAGGAAATCTCGGGCCCTGAGTCTCCTCTCCCCCGAGAGAGCCCGTGCGGACCCCTGCGTCTCTGTGACAGGAGTCCGGCCCGCCTCGTGGTCTGGGCTTTGAGGGAACCACCCCCAGGGCCCCTGTACACGCCCAGAAGCTTGTCCCCCCCCACCTGTGAGGCCCAGGTGATGCTGGGAGGAGACGGAGCCCCCGGGCCGGGTAAGGGCCCGGAGGTGAGCACAGCGTCAGGACCTGCAGGGTGGGCCGGGCAGGGAGTGAGCTGGGCTGGACGGGGGCAGCGGGCACAGATGGCGGGGGCCTGGCCAGGAGAGCGGGTGACAGGAGCCTGGGCCGCAGCTGGCCGGCGCGCAGTGTGGCTGCATTCCTTGGTCCTGTTGGCGCGGCTGTGTCTTGTGTGGCCAGACGTCTGCGCGACTCCCATGCTGCCGTCAGTGTGGCTGTGCGTGACTGTGTTCTTGCGGTCGTCAGAGCGGCTGTGTTCCGTGAGGCTTTGGCGTGGCTGTGTTCCTTGTGGTTGTCAGTGCGGCTGTGTCCATGTGGTTGCTGTGTGGCTGTGTCTGTGTGGTTGTCGTGCGGCTGTGTCCATGTGGTTGCTGTGTGGCTGTGTCTGTGTGGTTGTCATGTGGCTGTGTTCCCTGTGGTTGTCAGTGCGGCTGTGTTCCTTGTGGTTGTCATGCGGCTGTGTCCCGTGTGGTTGCCATGTGGCTGTGTCCGTGTGGTTGTCGTGCGACTGTGTCCATGTGGTTGCTGTGTGGCTGTGTCCCGTGTGGTTGCTGTGTGGCTGTGTCCGTGTGGTTGTTGTGCAGCTGTGTTCCTTGTGGTTGCTGTGTGGCTGTGTCCCGTGTGGTTGTCGTGCAGCTGTGTTCCCTGTGGTTGTCAGTGCGGCTGTGTTCCTTGTGATTGTCAGTGCGGCTGTGTCCTGTGTGGTTGCCGTGTGGCTGTGTCCGTGTGGTTGTCGTGTGGCTGTGTCCGTGTGGTTGTTGTGTGGCTGTGTTCCGTGCCATGTCCCGCCCTCCTTGGGAAGGGCCCTGCACCCGCCAGCGGCCGTGTCTCCAGCTCCCTGCGTGGCCCCCCACTGTGCTGAGACAGAGACACGTGGTGTGCGGGCCTGGTTCCCCACCTCCCGCCATTCAGAGGCCGCCTTGTGGGGGCTGGGGGACCTGGTCTTCTCCGCCCGCCCTCTCTGTTGCCGCAGTGCTGCTTGCAGGTCCCCGCCGCGCTCCCTCCCCTTGACCTGGCGTGAGGGTCAGTGCCCAGGCCCTGGGGTCAGTTCTGGCCCTGAAGGGGTGCGAGGGCCAGAGCACAGGCCCCACGCCAGGGACCCCAGGGCCGTGCTGTGGGCCCGAGGCATTCCCAGCTCTGCACCGTCACTCTCGCGACCCTCTCGGCCAGCACCCAGCCCAGGGCTCACCCGGGGGCGCTCCCGGGCCCCCGAGTGCTCGGGAGATTCCCACCCTGGGAAGACAGGAACCCGGGCACTGGAGGTGAGTCCTCCTGCCCTCGGAGCCTTTCCCTTTTCTCCAGTTCCTTCTGGGGGCGGGTGGGGGGTTCACCCTGCTGAGTGCTCAGGGCTCTCTCCTGGCTCTGCTCAAGACGTTACTGGTGCCCGCTTGAACAAATCGATGAGCAACGGGATGACAGTGATTGATTTCACTTAACTCAGCAAATCCAAAATAGCGTCTCTGCCACCTGCACTCAGTGAAAGGGAAGCAAGCGACTGACAGGACAGTCGCTTACACACCTGTGTGCTGACCCAGTGCCGGCATACGGCATACGGCATACACCTGGTCACCTCTCACTCCGAGGGAGGCGGGGCGTCACCAGCCACTGCTGCGGCAGTTCAGGGACTTGGGTCACAGCCGGCAGTGACGACGCCCACAGCTGCGGCAGATGCAGCCCGCAGGGCCGGGAGCCCGGGTGTCTCTGTCCTGGCCGCCAAGGAACCCCCCGAGGCTTGGCTCCCGGGCAAGCAGCCCTCGCAGCACCCCCCCCCCCCGCTCCCGCACCCCGGGCGGGGTGTCTGTCCCGGGAAGCGAGGCCGTGCGCGCGCACGCGGCATTACATCAGGAGGCGATTAAGTAAGACCTGCCCCTGGGGAGGCCGCAGCTGCCTCCCGCCGAGAGCTCGGACGGGTATGGAGAGGTCGAGTCTGAGACTCAGATGGGGCCGGGGGTGGACGGGGCGGGGGGGCAGACAGGACAATCTGGTGAGGCAGGAGACGGGAAACAGCTGGGGCAGACGGGGGCAAGCAGACGGGCAGAACCAAAGCAAGCGACTGGCAGAGACTCGGGTTCCAACAAGCGAGGAGAGGGTGGGGAGAGAAGGGCGCAGGGCTGGGGGATGCAGGGAGAGAAACGAGAGAGAGCGACAGAACAGCCCTGCGTGTGGACAATACAGGTTCGGTTCCGGGCACCCCATATGGTCCCCGAGCCCACCAGAAGCAACTGCTGTGCACAGAGCCAGGAGTAACCCCTGAGCACTGCCGGGTGTGGCAGAGGAAGGAAGGAAGGAAGGAAGGAAGGAAGGAAGGAAGGAAGGAAGGAAGGAAGGAAGGAAGGAGTAGAGAGAGGGAGGGAGGAAGGAAGAAGAGAAGGAGAAAGGGAGGGATGGAGGGAGGAGGGAGGAAGGAAGGAGGGAAGGAGGAGAAACTTATTGTTACTGTTTTTGGCATATCCAGTACACCACGGGGAGCTTGCCAGGCTCTGCCGCGCAGGCTCGATACTGCCGCGTGGTCGGAGCCCACCTCTCCGGGGCAGCAGGTACTTCCAGAAATGTCACCGCTGGGTGTGAAGGTGTAGGACATCGAGGAGGAAATGGGAGAGGAACTTGCGAACCGCAGATTAGCTGTGGCTGAGACCAAAAATGGGGCATGAAGACAAGCTCCCCTCCTCGCCCCCGCATCAGGGCAGCTTGATGAGCAGTTTCTTGGGGATGTCACTGTGATTTGGGGGATGTTGTGAGTTTGGGGGCCACACCTGGCAGCTCTCAGGGATCATTCCTGGCAGCCGTGTGCAAGGCAGGCGCCCTCCCCGCTGTACCATTGCTCTGGCCCCTGCGACTGGGGTATTTTGCGGCAGGACTGGGGTGGGCCTGTGCCCAGGACTGGGGGTGGTGGCGGCACGTAGCAGGTTCTAGGGAACCTGGCACGTGGAGTCAGTCTCAAGTGCGAGCAGCCGGGCTGCCGGGTGGCCGAGAGAGGGTGGCGCCCCCTGCTGGAAGCAGCTGTGCCAGCAGATGTGCAGGGTCCTGAGCCCACGGCCCCCGGGGTCGAATCCTGGCTCCCCCATATGTGAGAACTCGAGCACAGCACTTAACAGCTGCAGCCAAGTTCCCCCCCGCCCCAGTGGCACTGCCCTCGTCTCTCCTCCCCACCCTCCACCCTGCGGGTGGGAGGGGCGAGTGGGGTGGCGGGGTGCAGGGCCAGTGCGTCCCGGGGGTGCTCGGCCCACGTGGCCACTGTTCTCGCTGCGGCCGCGGGCCGAGGGAGGCTGGTTTTATTGGAAACGTAAACTGTGGTTTTCGAGGGGTGGGAGGTCAGTGCACCAGCTCCCGGGCCAACTCGGCGAGGCCCCCCGCAGAGAGGGAGCCGCTCAGAGCCCCCGCCCCAGCCCTGCCGTGTTCACTGGACAAGCCGAACACCCCCAGCTGCACCCAGGGCCACCGCCACCCTCCCCCCGGCCCCCCCACGGCGTCCCCGCCCCCACGGGGGAGGCTCGGCTCGAGGCCTCTCGGTGCCAGCTGGGTTTTCTAGAGTGACGAGGTAGTAGGTCCTAATCGGGAAAGGAAACACTCTCGACATGAGTGTGCCGAGGAGGGGCGCATCGATGGTGGGGAGGGGCGGGGGGACGGTGACACTCGGGTGTTAGGCCGTTGTGCCTGGATTTATCAACAGTGCTGTGTGTCACAGTGCCCGCGTTAGAGTCACATCCTAGTGGCAGCCTGCGCAGGCTGGGTTTTGGGGTAGAGCCTGATCATCTGATTCAAACTTTTCCATGAAACAATTTTTTGTTCCCCCCATGGAAAACAAAGCATTCTGTCTGCTGTCCATCTGTCTCCCCCCTACTCCCCGAGGCCGTGTCCTGCAGACCTGAGCCCGGCACGCTCCGATCCACACTTAGCCCCTGAGCTCTTGGTTCCAGACAAGGCCCAGAGTCCGTCCAGGGCATTGCGGGTGGCGCTTGGGGCCACGTGCATCCCGGGGTCAGACTGTCGCCGGCTGCACGAGAGGCTGCCCGTAAGCCCCGGACTGTCTCTCTGGCCCAGTGTTCTTTTCAAGAAGGAAACGTGGGAATGAAATTATTTGGAGCCAAGCACTTCTCAGGAGCATGGGGAAGGTTGTGCTTTGCCCTGTGGGGGGGTCCCGGGGTAGCTTAGTGGCTGGAAGCACATACCCCCCCCAGCCCCACCCCGGTGGCTCTGCTGGTGGGGACCCCAGGTGCTGTGACAGCTGTGCCATCCCCAGCCTAGCACGGCTGGTTTGTGCTGGCTAAAGCCTGAGCCCTGTCAACCCACACCTGAAAGACGTGTGGGTGTCACAAGTGACTGCCCAGCCAGAGGCACTCCGCCCCAGTAACACTGTAGCACTGTCGCATGGCCTGTGCCGGTAACACTGTAGCACTGTTGTAGCACTTGACCATGCCAGTAACACTGTAGCACTGTCGTAGCACTCCTCCAGTTCTTCACCGATTTGCTCGAGCGGGCACCATTAACGTCTCCATTGTGAGACTACTGCGACTAAAGTGAGCAGAGCAAGCACCACAGCAGAGGGGTGCATGCGTGTGTGTGAGAGCCTGTGTGTACACACGTGTGTGCATGCGTGTACACGCGCATGTATGTGTGTGCTATGTGTAAGCATGCATGGGTATGTGTGTACGTGTGTTCGTGCGCGCCGCCCCGGGACCTTGGCACTGTGGACTCCAAGGGCCGAGGGAAGGGGTCAGAGGAGTGCAGGGGAGGGCCTCGCTCTTGTCTTTGGGGAGAGCGTCTCCGTCCCGTGGAATGAGCCCTGAGCACAGCCAGGTGTGGGCCCAAAACAAAAATAAACCCCCCCGCCCCCAAAGGCCGAGTGGGGGCCAGGGCCCTCTGTCCAGGCTCCGCCCGCCGCCCGGCCCCGGTGCCCACGGCCGTGTTTCAGACCCTCCACCGGAGCTGAGGGTCCCGCGGGGCCTCAGGCTGCTCCCGCCCACACGTGCTGTTCGAGGCACGCGCTGGGGTTCCCGGGGACTAGGGCGGCCTTTCCTCCTGCGTCACAGCCTTGCTCACAGCCTCCTGCTCACGGGCGTCTTGCATCTGTCCACTTGTGGTGATGGGAGTTCCCTCACGACGCCCCCCACCCGTCCAGGCCTCCTCCAGCTCCGTCCGACTGACCCACGCTTCCTCATCCCCTGCTGCATGGGGCAGCCCCGTCTGCACCCTCAGCCGGGCCGTCTGCGCCGCAGCTGCCTTTGCCCCGAGTTACTGAGGCCTGATCTCACCCGGGAAGTCACTGCAGCGAGCGGGCTGGCGAGTCCTGAGAGATGCCCCCTCCTGCCTCACTCCACCCTCCCGGGAGCCGCCTGCGAGGGACGGTCCTGCCCCCGGCCCGCCCCTTCCCCAGGGGGTCGCTGGGCCACGGCTCCCACACGGCCCTGTCCGCAGCCCCCTGTGCTGGGCCCGGGTGGGCAGACGTGTCGTTCTTCCTGCCGAGCTCAGGGTGGTCACGTCACCGCCTGTGTGTTCCTGTGCAGACAAGTGGCAGTCAGGCCTGGCGGGGTGGGGTTGTCGGGCCCACCCTAATCACTGGCTGTCTCCTGGGCCTCTGCTGGTTTCCATCTTACTCTCCCCTACCTGCCCAGGGCGGGTGCGTGTAGTGGCGCTCGGGGACCCTGAGTGGGGCCCGCCTGGGGGTGTCCTTGAGGGCGAGGCAGCAACCCGCCTTAGCTGAGGCGTGTCCCGTCCGTGTGGGCCTGTGTGTGGCCTGCAGGACGGCGCGTGTGTGGGGGGCGGCGTGTCCTGGCCGGGCCCTCGGGGGCCCTTTTCCTGCTCCCCAGGCCTGTCCTTCCAGAGCCTGACCCAGCGACCCTGGACCCAGCAGGCCTAGTGGGCCTCACCCCAGCCCCGGGAACGGGGGCCGGTGGCCTGACCCGGCCCTGGCACAGGGACCTGAGTGGGCCTGACCCGGCCCTGGGCGAGGGGGCTGATGGGCCTGACCCAGCCGTGGGCGCGGGGGCTGATGGCCTGACCCAGCCGTGGGCGCGGGGGCTGATGGCCTGACCCGGCTGGCTCTGGCCGTGCAGGGGGGCAGCCTGCGGGCTGAGAGCAGTGTTGACTCGTGCTGTCACCTTGGAATGCTCACAGATGGCGGCGCTTGGACCACGTGGTCTTTCCGTCCAGTGGGGACTTTTCCATACATACTTTCTCAGCGATAAACAACGCCCGCTGGCCGTCAGCGCACTCCCCCGCACTCGTGGCTCTTGTTAAGGCAGCTGGTCAGCGCCCCCTTGGGTTGGGGGTGGGGGGTGGTTTGGGGGGAACTGGAGCAGGTCCGGAGAGTCTCTCAGGCTGGACACGGGCGTGGGTGTGAAGCCGCAGCTGTGTGTGTGTCTGTGGTGTCTGTGTGTGTCTATGTTTGTGTCTGTGTGTGTGTCTATGTGTTTGTGTGTCTGTGTGTGTCTGTGTTTCTCTGTGTATGTCCGTGTTTCTCTGTCTCTGGGTGTGTCTGTGTGTGTCTAGGTATGTGCCTGTGTCTATTTGTGTCTTTGTGTGTTTGTGTGTCCGTGCCTCTGTGTGTCTATGTGTTTGTGTGTCTGTGTGTGTCTGTGTGTTTCTCTGTGTATGTCCGTGTTTCTCTGTCTCTGGGTGTGTCTGTGTCTGTGTGTCTAGGTATGTGCCTGTGTCTGTTTGTGTCTTTGTGTGTTTGTGTGTCCGTGCCTCTGTGTGTCTGTGTCTTTGAATGTGCATGTCTGTTTATATCCGCGTGTCTGTGTTTCTCTGTGTCCGTCTGTGTGTCTGCGTGTTTCTGTGTTTGTGCTGTTTGTCTCTGTGTGGCAGGCTGGATGTCTGTGTAAATTTGTATGTGTGTATGTGTGTATTTGTATCTGTGTGTCTTTCTGTGTGTATATAAAGAAACAGTGATGCAAAGGGACGAAAAAGAGAAGATTGGGGCCCGGGCCGTGTATCAGGAAAAGGAAAATGCAGAAAGCCCAGACCGAGATGAGAGCGCAGGGGTGAGGGGCCGCCAGGGAGCGGGCGGAGGGGCCGGAACCCAGCAGGACGGAGCAGGAGGAATGCCTCGGTGACCCTCACACTCGGGGCGACCAGCTCACCTGACGGGAGAGGCCTGAGGGCCGGGGCAGGGGGGAGGCTGGCAGCGACTGACCACGGCCTCCACGTGACCCGGAGGAGGCCCCGGGGAAGCCGCTGAAGGACAAGGCCGGACCCCGGCTCCTTCCTCAGCAGCCTCGGGAAAGGGCGCGGGAGGGAGCCCCGCCAGGCCCCGTCCCCCCACACCCCTCCCCACCCCCGGGCCTTAATCACAGCCAGATCAGCTCCGAGCTCGGCCCCTTTTTAGGCAGCGGCCACTGGAGAGTTTTGCTCGGTTGCTTCACATTTTCCAGGCCCACCTCACACGGATGGAATCTCTCATAACCGTCAGGCCGGCACGGGGAGGAGGCGGCCCGGGCCCGGCCAGCCCCCGTCCTGCGGAGAGCACGGACCGAGTTCCCGGGTCCCGTGTGCCTGCGGCCAGCTGCAGCTTCTGGTCCCCGGCGCCGTTCCTGGGAGCCACCCGCCCCTCACAGGGACTGCGCAGCTGGCGCGGGGAGGGGGGTGGAGGAGGGAGGGGGGTAGCTGGAGAGACAGGGCCTTGCGTCCGAGCCCGGGCCGCGCCGTCTCCTTGGCTCCTTCAGTCTCGCAGGGAACTCCCCCGCCCCCGCTGGAGTCTTGATTGCGGATGCGAGCGGCCTGGGGGGCTGGCGCGTCCTCGGAGCGGCCTGGACCCCTTTGGGGTTGGGGCTTCCGGGCGTTCACCTCCGTTGGACTCGCTTTGGTTCCTCTCAGCAAGTGCTCACTGCACGCGGGTGCCCCGTCCCCCCACTCACAAGCACCTCTGGGTGTGACCCACCCCGAGTGTTTGCTTCTCGTTTCACTCCAGCGTGAGCTCCGAGGAGAAGCAGGCACCCTGCCCCCCACGGGCCAGGGAAACGGGGCTTTCCAGGAGCTGAGCCTCGCACGGCCAGTGTGGGGGAGCCGGGGGCGCCCGGCCGGGAGGTTTGCTCCGCCGCCGCCTCGCCGGGTGAGGGAAGAGCCCAGATGCCAGTGTAAATGCGCATGCGTCACTCCTGCAGCTCATGGAAGGATCAGGGGGCCGGAGAGATGGTGCAGTGGGTAGGGTGCTTGCCTTGCCGGGGCCACCCCGACTTGATCCCCGGTGTCTCTTAGGGTCCCCTGAGCACCTCTGCGGCTCTGTCCCGAGCACAGAGCCAGGAGTAGCCCCTGAGCACCATTGGATACGGCCCAAGTGGCTTCTCCTCCCTCCCCAAGTTGGGAAAGAGCCGAAGGGGCAGCTCCCAGCTAGAAATTGAGCCAACGTCATCTTGACCGCCATGTCACCTCTTCCTCCTTTCCTCCTCCCTCCTTCCTCTCCATTCTCTTTCCTTCTTTGTCCTCAGTCGTATCTGGTGTGACTCAGGGGTCACTCCTGGTGGCGCTGGGGGCGGGGGTGGGGTGGGGTGTGGGCCAGGGGACCCTGCGTGTTGCTCGGGCCTGCTGGACCCAGACCTCTTGCATCTGAAACACGTGCCCCAGCCCTGAGAGCGCCCCCTGGGCCCCTGATCGCAGCCCCTTCCTTTGTAGGGTGGGCTCTGGGGTCCGCACGGGAGGGGAGCCGTTGTCCACACTCGCTGAAGCGGAGCACGGAGGCCAGGACTTAGTTCCCGTCTTGCGTGCCTCCAGACGCTCACGGAGTCACCCAGGCGCGTGTTGTGGAACGCGGGCAGGTGGCCGAGGGCGAGGCAGGTCGGACACACGTCAGAGAAGAGACGGACTCACACGCGCTCAGGGCTGGGGGAGGGGAGGCGGAAGCCCAGAGGGAACTTCCGTGTCGCAGACACTCGCGCAGCTCCGAGCAGGGCCAAAGGGGCCCCTCAGGAGGCCGACGCCTGCGGTTTCAGGCACGACCGCCCGCCAGCCCTGCCCTCCCCAGCCCCGCAGACCCCAGCCCGCTCTCTCCGGAGACCTTACGGAAGTTCGGGTGTGTGGCCAGAGAGCCACACGGGTTCCCAGCAGTGCTGAGTTCCACCCGACGGAAGGGGGGGCCTTGCGGCTTCGGGGTGGAGCGCTTTAGAGCAGCCCCCCTTGCCTCTGGATCTGTGTCAGGACCCCCACCCCCCACCCCAGGGCATGAGCTGGGGATGTTGGCAGTTGGCTCATTCACCTGATCCCTGTCTTGCACCGATAATCGTTCTCTGGATGAGTCCTGGCAGCTCGGCGGTGAAGTTGCCGTGGAAGCTGCGGGGGAAAGTCGAGACAAGCCCCCCCGCCCCCCCCAGCCCCCGCATCCTGTGGGCCGGGAGGGGCGACCTCGGGAAGATGATCTGAGCTAACCCCGGAGGCTCTGATTGCAGCGGGCTTTGCGCTGGGACATTCCTGGCTCCGGGCTGGGGCCATCTGTCAGGTGGCCGTGAAACCCGAGCCGCTTGAGTCCCACTTTAATTTTATTTTATTTATTTATTTATTTATTTATTTATTTATTTGCTTTTTGGGTCACACCCGGCGATGCACAGGGGTTACTCCTGGCTCTGCACTCAGGAATTACCCCTGGCCGTGCTCAGGGGACCATATGGGATGCCGGGGATCGAACCCGGGTTGGCCTCGTGCAAGGCAAATGCCCTACCCGCTGTGCTATTGCTCCGGCCCCTCTTTTTTTTTTGGGGGGGGTCACACCTGGCGATGCACAGGGGTTACTCCTGGCTCTGCACTCAGGAATTACCCCTGGCCGTGCTCAGGGGACCATATGGGATGCTGGGATTTGAACCCGGGTCGGCCGAGTGCAAGGCAAACGCCCTCCCCGCTGTGCTATCGCTCCAGCCCCAACACCCCTCTTCCTTGTGGTGAGGCCTACACACCTGTAGAGGCTTAGAGCTCATCTGATATGTCACAAAATGGTGAATAAAAAAATATTTTTGCAGAACTAAATTTTTCAGAGGCATACACACATTTAAAGGACATTGTGGATAATGCTGTGCCAACACATTTTAGAGTTCACGTGAAATACGGAAATTGTACAGATTTAAAATTTACTGATTGGTATATTTAGTTTTTTAGGGTCACACCCAGCGAAGCTCAGGGGTTGCTCTTGGCTCTGAGCTTAGGGATCACTCCTGGTAATGCTTGGGGACCATATGGGATGCTGGGGATCGAACCCGGGTCAGCCACATGCAAGGCAAACGCCCGGCCCTGCTGTACTGTCACTTCGGCCCCAAATTTAGAAGTTAGTAAGAGTGAAGATAATTAAGAAAATTGAAAGGGGAAAATCTGAGTAGGCCTATAAAAAGTACTGTGTTTATCCTAAGAAAGGGAATGTTGATTTATGTAGCACTGTAGCACTGTCATCCTGTTGCTCATCGATTTGCTCGAGCGGGCACCAGTAACGTCTCCATTGTGAGACTTGTTACTGTTTTTGGCATATCGAATACACCACGGGGAGCTTGCCAGGCTCTGCCGATTGGACGGGATACTCTTGGTAGCTTGCCAGGCTCTCGGAGAGGGACGGAGGAATCGAACCCGGGTCAACTGCGTATAAGGCAAACGCCCCATCCACTGTGCTATCGCTCCAGCCCATGTAACAGACGTGAATATGAAGAACTCAGCTCAGGGGACCTTGTGGGATGCCAGAGATCGAACCTGCGTCAGCCACATGCAAGACCAGAGCCCTCCCCACTCTGCTACTATCCGGCCCACTCCAAGTTTTCTTTGTCGAATCTGTTTTCACCGGGACCGTCCGGGCCTCGTGTGTTCGGCTGCCCGTGTTCCTCAGTGCGGGGACGTTCTTGCCTATGGCTTCTTTAACTCTTGGTTCTCGCTGGTGCTCGGGGCCTCCCGTGACGCTGACGTCCTCCCTCTGGGGCCAGTCCCATGATTTCCCGGTGTGCTCCGCCTCTGCTCCGGCTTCTCCCCACTCCTGCCATCGTTTCTGAGGGTTTTTCTCCATCTCGTCTTCGAGCCCCTCCGTCTCTCCCTCAGCTGCTGCCGCCCGCTGTTCGGGGCGTCTCCTGTGGGTTCCTGAATGCCACCGGCGATGCCCTCCCCGACTCCTGGTCTTTCTCTCGTCTCGGCTCCCAGACTTTCCGGTGCTTTGCTGACCGCCTGGGCCAGTGTTTCTTTGCGCTCGTTAAACCCCTTCACTGACAGCCACTAGAGTCGCCAAGGGTCTCCCGAGCTGGGTGGTGACGGCTGAGCCCCTGTGCTGCTGTGTCACCCCTGAACTTGGTGGGCTTCCGCCCATCTCCCCCGCTGGTTTCCCAGCGTTGCTCCTGAGCTGAGGGCGAGTTTTTTCCAAATTTAATTTTATTTGTATAAAGTTGTTCACAATAATTGATCACATTCAACATCCCAACACCGACCATACCACCTGGTACCTTCCCACCACCACCATATTTTGATTTATTACACCCTGATCCCCAAAACCTGACCCCAGAGCAGGACCTAAGTCATTTATTTTGTATTGTTTGTTATGATAATTCGCTAAAAATGATCGAAAAAAGTTTCCTGAGAGGAAAGTGTGTGAAGATTGTTGTTTCATCTTGGAGCCCTCAAGCCCTCGTACAGAGTATGAGGTGTTGCACGGCCACACGCTCCAGAAATTCTAAGATTTTAAGTAGGGCGATTGAGCATGAATTAAATTTTTAACTGGATGGTGACTTTGGGGTCCGGAGGCATCTCTGCGGCGTGTTGCTCTCTTCCTCTTCCAAGGTTTATTTGGGAGTCTCTGGATCTTGGCCAGGAATGAGCTTGGATGGTGCCAGAGGCAGCTCGTGGGTGTGACTGCCAGGCTACGGGAAGAGCGGGAGATGGGGGGAGGTCGCCCACTCCCGAGAGGGCGAGTCCTGGTGGCTGGACCCCCTGGGAGACGGCAGGGTCAGGCTGGGAGTTGCTTTTGGTGCCCGGCGGGTGGAACAACAGGCAGGGGTCCCGAGGGCGTGGGCTTCCCACGGCAGAGACTGGGTCCCCTGCGCAGAGCCCGAAGGTGTTGCCCCGGGCCTGAACCTCAGCCACTGGTGAGATGGTCTCTCTGCTCCCCAGGAGCTGGCCAGCTGCGGGTGGAGCAAGAAGGAGAAGCACAGCCTCGCCCCCAACGTCGTGGCCTTCACCCGGAGGTTTAACCAGGTAAGCGACACCCCGCACACGCCCCTTCACTGGGCACCCGGCCGTCTCCTGCAGGGGGATGCCCCGTCCCCTGTCCCTCCAGGTAGCCCCCTCCCGGGCCCGTTTCCCTGAACCCCGCCCCCGCCCCATCAGAGAAGTCCGTGGTGGGTCTGTGCCTGTGCCACCCCCACTCAGCTGGCATCCCCCCTTCCTGGCCTTCCTCCTCTTTCCTCGCACCCCGTTTCTGTGTTTCTGACCTGTCAGGCCCCCGCCTGTGCTCCCAGAATCCTTTCTCCTGCTTCAGCTCCTGACCGGATCTCAGCCTTCGTGTCCCTTCTCGGGGAGCCCCCACCCCGGCCCCCACCTGGATAAGGGCTCCGTGTTTCTCTGGGCGGTCCTTTGCTGACCTCCATCCTCCTTTTTGTCTTTGTTTTGTTTTGGGGGGGCTACACCTGGCGATGCTCAGGGGTTACTCCTAGCTCTGTGCTCGGGAAGCCGGGGATCGACCCCAGGTTGGCCACGTGCAAGGCAAGTGCCCTCCGCGCTGCACTCTCTCTCCGGCGTCTCCATCCTCATTTTGTAAAATTCTCCAGGCTCCAATCCCCCACCGGTCCCCTCTGAGGGCAGATTCTGGCTCTGGCTGGTCGTCATCCTCACCGTGTCCCCCCACCCCAGGTGTGTGGGCGGGGCTTCACGGCCCTGACCACGTGCACAGGATGCTCAGGAAGTGCTTTTTGAGATTCCTCGAGTCCTCGTGGCTGGGCCAGTGACCCCGCTCGGACGGCTGTGAGCTGGCTCGGTCCAGCCCTGACCTTGCCTTCCGCATGAAGCTCTGCTCCCTCTTCCTGGGACGGGCTGGGGGCTGGGCCCTGCAGAAGGGGCGCGGGTGGCTCCTCAGTCATTCCCCACCAGGCCTGCAGAGCCTCGGGACACAGCTGACTGGCGTTTGGATGACTTGTTCTGTGTGTCTGATGAGGCCTGGGAAGCAGGGGTGGGGGGGTGGGGGGCCGGGTTCCCTGTGGACTTTCAGTCCAACGACGCCTTCTGCCCGACATGGGGCCATGGGCAATTTCCTCATGGACCTTTCAGGGTGGGGAGGGGAGCCCCAGGAGGCCCCGGCTTGGCGACGGGCTGGCGTGAGCGCCCCCTTTGTCTGCAGATGCCCCAGGAGCAGAGGGCAGGCTGCGTGTCCAGCGGGGGCTGCACCCCAGGTGTTTTGAACAAACACACGGTCTGAAACACCCCCCTTCTTTTTTTTTTTTTCTCTTTTAAGTGTTTCCTTTTCAGCCGCGCTGAATCTTTAAATAAAAAGAAGAGAAAAGACAAAACCCAGAGCAGATGCGCTGAGCCTGTCGACAGGGGGATTCATAGTTTCCTTAGCGGAGGAGCTTGCCGGGGCGCCAGCTCGCCCCAGAGCCCGGCCGGCCGCGGGTGCTGATGTCATGGGCCCTGCCCCCAGAGGCCAGGCCAGCTCGGCGCGGGCAGCCTGGTGTGTTCCGCAAGCAGCCGCGTCGCGTCCAGCTGCGGACCACGCGCCCGCCAGGAGCCGGGGGCAGTCGGCCTGTCTCAAACAGAAGGCCCCGGGCAGGGCTCCTCCGCCGGCCCGTCCTGGGTGCAGGCGGCCCTGGGCGCAGCCCAGGATCTGACGGGATCCCCTCCCAGTGGACGGGCAGGCGGGCCTGTGAGCGCCAGGCCCCCCCTCGCCCTTCCCGAGACGGCGTCAGCGGGAGCCCGAGCAGTCCCCGCCTGCGGCCAGAGCTCCCCACGGCACGTGGACATCAGGGGCCAGGCGAGGGGAATGTGAAGGTCACATGTGTGCAGGGAGGTTGCCAGGACTCCTTGGGGTCAAACTGGAAATGCCGGGGCGTTCATCAGCCCCCCCCCGGGGCTTGCCGGGGGAGGGGCCGGCCAGGCCTCCGCCCCCGTCCCGGGGTCACCGTGGAGCCCAGAAGTGGTATGTGCGGGTCGGAAACTCACACAGCCCCCTGAGTGAGTTCCATCTCAGTGGGCTCACCGAGCCCCTCCCCCTCCCCCCGTTTGGATGTGGACACTGGTGGTTTGTGGGCACCAGGCCAAGACCCGGCGCCTCCCGGGGAATCTGGCTGACCTGCTGTGACTCTCGGTGCCCCGACTCTTGAGCTGTTTGACCTGGATGTGTTCGTGGCCTCTCACCTTCTTTATTTATAAAATGGGGGGAAATCTGGGGCTGGAGAGACAGCACAGCGGGCAGGGCTCTCGCCTTACATGCAACCCGGGTTCGCTCCCCGGCATCCCGTAGGCTCCCCTGAGCCCGGCCAGGAGTAATTCCTGAGTGCAGAGCCAGGAGTAACCCCTGTGCTTCGCTGGGTGTGACCCAAAGAGAAAAAAAAAACACAAATAAATACATACATACATAAAATGTGTTCTGGGGAGGGGGCTGCTGACCGGGAGCCCGGGGCCAGGTTCATGGGGGTGGTGGTCTGAGGACACTGAAGGGTGGGGGACAGAGTCAGGGGCCTCGGGAGATCTTGTTCTAGCCTGACCCTCCTGCACGCCCTCCCGGGGGTACAGACCCCTCCCCTCGGGCTCCCCGGTGTCCCCCTAAGGATGCAGGAACCCTCCCCGTGGACTCCTGGCGACAGTCCCTCAGGGCACGTGGGCGCTCGGACAGGTAGGAGCCGGGAGGGCGGCACAGGTGTCCACCCGGGCCCTGCTCTGCTGCCAGCCTGGCCAGCGGGGCCCCCCTGCCTCTGGACATCGGGCCGGTTACAGGAGTATTTACTGAGGCCTGGACGGGATGGCTCAGGGGCTGGAGACTTGAAATTATTTTTGTGGTTTTTTTTTCTGGACCACACCCAGCAGTGCTCTGGGCTCACTCCTGCCTCTGAGCTCAGGGCTCGCTCCTGGTGGGGCTCGGGGGGCCGTATGGGGTGCTGGGGCTGAGCCCTGGGCAGCTGCGTGCAAGGCGGGCACCTCACCCGCCGTGCTGTCACTCTGGCAGAGGACGGGGACTCTAGACTACACCTTTGGCGAAAAATGAAATCAAATGGACCCAAATATTTAAAACCTTCAAAACGAGAGCACGCAGATGAAAATCTACGGCATTTTGGGGGCAACAGTTTATTCCAACACCAAGTGTAAAATCCACAGATGAAAAAAACAGAACAGAACCATCAGTGGGGGTTTTATTAAGGTTTTCTGCTCTCTGAAAGTTACCGCCGAGAGACTCCCAAGGCGGAAGCAGATTGGCGGCCCTGGGGACGCTGCCCCTGGCCCAGTGCTCGGGGGAGCCGGTGTCCCAGGGCTGACCCCACGGCTCCTGTGTGCAGAGCAGCCCGTGGGGCCACCCCGCCCCAGCCCCCGGATACCACAAACAGTGATAAGGAAACAACCCAGGGCCAGGGGGAGGAGAGCGTGCAGGACTGGCATGCCGCCCGCTGACCCCGGCTCAGTGCCTCAAGCCCCACCGGGTGCAGCCTTGCCCCCGCCCCGCCCCGCACTGCAGGCCCAGTAGTCCCCCACCCCCAATTGGCGAGTAATCACTGGAGGCAGCCCCCCGAGAAAAGATGCGAATGGCTAAGTCAGGCCTGTCTGGGGCCGGAGCTATGCTGCCTTGGGCTGGTCGTTTTTGCCTTGCCTGCAGCCGACCTGGGTTCGATCGATCCCCGGCATCCCATAGAGTCCCCCGAGCACCACCAGGAGTGATTCCTGAGTGCAGAGCCAGGACGACCCCTGAGCATCGACGGGTGTGACCCAAAAAGCAAAACAAAAGCAGAAGCCAAAAAACTGTGCCCCTCCCCGCCCCACACGCACAAAATCACCTGAGAAGCCAGTCTGAGGACCGAGGATGGCACCAGGACGGGACATGCTTGGCACTCGGGAGGCCTGGCGTCTTGCCCCCTGCCACATGGACCCCCACGTGCTGCTCGGAGTGACCCTCCCGCAAGCACCGCTGACTGTGGGCCCCCGCCCCAGACCCAGTGAGAGCCCGCCTGGAAAGAGGGCGTGCGTGTGATTTGCCCTGCTGTCTCCCCTCCCCCCTTTTTACACAATTCTGGAGCCTCCCCAAACCAGTGCTAGGAAACGTCCAAGTGATGGGCTGGAGTGATAGCACAGCGGGTAGGGTGTTTGCCTTGCACGTGGCCGACCCGGGTTCGATTCCCAGCATCCCATAGGGTCCCCCGAGCACTGCCAGGAGTAATTCCTGAGTGCAGAGCCAGGAGGAACCCCTGTGCATCGCTGGGTGAGACCCAAAAAGCAAAAAATAAATAAAACGCCCAAGTGATGTCCAGAGTTTGAGAGGGCTGAGGGGGGCCCGGGGGCCCCGGGTGTTGGATCCCTGCCTCGGGGGCTCACCCAAAGGTGACCCCGCTGTGGGGGCGCATGGAGCGAAGAGCCTCTGACGGCCTTGGAGCTGCCTGCACCGTCCCCTCGGGACAGGCCCCCGCATGGAAGCTGAAGGGGCTCCCCGAGGGCCTGGGGCCCGGGCGGGTACCACCAGTTCTGGGGCGGCTCCGTCCGAACCCTGGAAGCACCGAGGTGTTAGACGGGAAGGTAGGGACAGGCGAGGCCACGAGGCCAGAAAGATCCGATGGCCCTGGATTGGAGTTGGGGGCCTCGGGGTGAGCTCAGACGGGGTTCACTGCAGACACAGGGAACACGGGTAACAGCTACGCAGAGGACTGTGTCTGCACACACACGTGTATCTGCGTACCCAGCGCGCGCACGGACACACGCGGGTTATCACGTACACACACACACACACACACGTCCTGGTTCAGCCCGCCAGAAGGAAGCCCGTCTACCACCCAGCTGGCGTTCGGGGCTCCGTCATGCAGCACGGGACCCCCAGCTGCCGGGAGGATCCGCTGGCTCTAGGTCTGGGCCCGGAACGGACGGGCTGGGCCGGTACATTCCGTAGTGCTGGATGTCCAGGACGTGGCCGGCGGCCCGCGGAGCAGAACCGTGCGGGGCTCTGGCACAGGGACCGGCGCCGGCCGAAGGCGCCCTCCATGCCCGGCGCTTCGAGAGAGCCACAAAATAAATAGCGTCGTTTGTCGCAGACTCTACCCCAAAGTAGGAAGCAAACGCCCGTGAGTCCCTGCGGAGGTCAATAAGCAAGGGGACGAGACGTAGGACGCAGGGGCCCCCCGAGCAGGGGAACCCCAGACTGCGTGCTTGGGTGCTTCGCCTTGAGCAGTCGGAGCTCTCTGCCCCCTTCCCGCCAGGGTGGCGTCGCCCAGGGCTCCCGGGACACTGTTGCGGACGGCACGCGTGCTCGCTCCTTCGGGTTTTACTTGCTCTCTGCACGGGGCTGCAGGGAGCGTTCCTCAGACACAGCCTCCGGAGAACACAGTTACAGTTACAGTTACAGTTCTGAGCACAGTTACTGAGTTGCAGTCCGGCGGTCGCCCCCACAGAGCTCCCGGGCGTGCCTGCTCCCCAGGTGGCGTGTGGGTGCCGGCTGCTCCCCGCGCCGGCTGTCAGGTCTGGCTCCGAGAGGCCCCGTGCAGTTCCTTCAATGCGCCCCGTCCCAGCCAGCAGTGACGGCTGACAGACAGACGCCTCGGTAGAAAGGGCCCCTCCCGGCGGACCTGGCGGGCCTGTGCACGAGGCAAACAGCCCAGGAGGCCCGTAAGAACCTGAAACAACGAACAGGAGCTGGAGTGAGGCGTTACGGGAGCAGGGAGGCGTCTCGTCCTTCGGGTTTGATAAGAGAAGAGTTAGAGTGAGAGCCCACGTAGGGAGCAGGGTGCTCCCGTGCCTGGTGGGGAGAGACCTTTGCGAATCCGAGCTTGTGTGTATGTACGTACATATGTGTATGTGTGCATTTGTGCATGTGTGTATTTGAAAACCAGGGCTGGAGCGACAGTACAGTGGGTTAGCGTTTGCCTTGCAGGTGACCAACCTGGGTTCGATTCCCCAGCACCCCACAAGGCCCCCAAAGCCCCACCAGGACTGAGCCCTGAGCTCTGCCGGGTGCGCCCCCGAACAGAAGCAACAGACCAGCACCCACACGTTCACTTACGCTAACGGGGTTCACCCCAAGGCCTCCCTGTACCTCGAGATGCAGCGTTACTAACAACCCCCTGGTGCTCATAAGCACGAAGCACGTCCCGATGGTGCCTCGAAGGCCGTCCCTTGGGACCCATCAGTGAGCTGGCACGGCGAGTGTGTGTCCTCTCACAGCAGAGGGCCCAGGCCTTCCCCACGGCACGCGCCGGCGCGTCCGTGTAGGCTCAGTTTACCTGTCCTCAGGGGCTGCGATTAGGGGAGAGAAAGATGCAGAAGGGGCCGGGGCGACGCGGCCCCCCGCGGGGTGACGGGAAAGGGGGACTTGGGGGTGCAGCCTGAGGCTCGTGTTCCGTCCTTGGGCTGCTGGCCCCCTCCAGCACTGCGAGGGGTGGTCCTGGGCCCCCCAGCCCTGCTGTGCCTGAGCAGCATGGCTCAGGGTGCGGGGTGGGGGCTCAGTGACCCTAGCCCCCCACAGACGTTCAAACTGTGCTGCTTCTTGCTTTGCAGTGTCTCTTCTCGGTCCCCCGCCCCCCTCCGTCTTCACCACAGTCTTCCTTCCTAGGAATCCGCCCCGTCTCTCCGAGATGCGGAAGGTTCTGGAACAACCCCCCTTGCCCCCGGGAGAAGGGCGTCTCCTCCTCCCCCTTTGTGGCCACAGTACCCCCTCCCCCCGCCCACGGCACCCAGGCCCCACTCACGGTGCGTGTCAGGCTCAGGCCTGGTGCCCCCGGGAAAGCCCCCACCCCTGACCTTTCCAGGCCCCCCTCCTGCAGGGGCCCTTCCTCACTCATTCCTTCTGCTGCAGTTTGTTGTTTTGGGATCAGGGGCCACACCTGCCGTGCTCAGGCCTGACTCCTGGCTCTGTGCTCAGGGATCACTCCCGGTGAGGCTCGGGGGGGACCATATGCCAGGCCGCGCCCTACCCACTGGACTACCACTCCGGCCCTCCCTTACCTGATCTGAATGTCTGGGGCTGACCACCCCAGCTATCTGCTCTGCTGGCACTTTCTGGAAGGTTCTGCCGCTGTGTGTGTGTCCCCACCCTGCCTGGGGCCAGTTCACAGGGTGCCTGAGCTCACGCCCAGGACCGGGCCGATGGAGCGTCCAGCGCGTGTGCATGGAATGTGGGTCGGTTTGGCACGGAGGGACCCGTTAAACCTGATACAGTAAACGGTCCCATCTGGGGTGACGTGGCTTCCAGCGTGCATTATTAGAAGCAAACTGCGGGCATGTCGCTTGGTCTCCAGGACGCCTTTCTCTGCTGGCGAGGAAACCTTAGAACCTGACCTTCATTTGAGGCAGGGCCTCGGAAAAAATGATGCTATGGAAACGCAGGCCCGCCTGGAGCGTTCCCTCAGCCGCCCGTGACTGCGCCGAGGAAACGTCTCTATAGTATTCCCGGCCACGGCAGGCGCGGACTCTGTCCCCGCCACGGCAGGAGGGGACTGTCACGGCAGGAGCTGACTCTGTCGCCAGCCTGACTCTGTGGCTGACATGGCATGACAGGAGCGGACTCTGTCACCGGCACGACTCTCTAGCCAACATGCCGTGACGGGAGCAGACCGTTGCCGCCCCACCAGGAGAGACTGTCCTGGGCTGCTGACATTTGTTGACTCGCTGAAAAGTGACAGTGGGGAGGCGGGAAACGGGGGACAGTAGTGAAGGGAGAGTCACAGGCGGGGGAACCCCACCTTCCACTGTGTATCTCAGGTCAGTTCCACGATTCATGAATTTTGCGATAAAGTAGTTGTCCGGAGAGGTGGCAGTGGCTCAGTCCCGAGAAGCTGTCGGTGGTGCGGAGCCACTGCTGGTTCCCTCCGGCCTCTCCCTCGCCGTTCGCCTCGGTCCGTTGGGGTGTTCGGGCTGGGGAGACAGCGCAGCCTCACCGGCCCGCACCCGAGCCACACCCCGAGGTCCTGAGTTTGTCTGTGAGCTTTGCCACGTGCAGCCCCGGTGCCCTGAAGCGTTTCTGGATGGGGCCTCGGTCGCTTCTGAGCCGGGCCTGGCCCGAGCTCGGGACTCAGCCCTGGCACGAGTGTCCTGGGAGTGGCCCCAGCAACCCCCAGAACTGCTGGCGGCGGGGGGGGTGGCCGGGGGAGCGGCTGTAAGCCAGTCCGGAGGCCTTGGGGCGGTCGTGACGCTCCTAGGGCACCTGCCTGGCATGCGGCTGACCCAGGCTCACCCCCGCGTCCCACATGGCCCCTGGGGCCCGGCCCGAGTGCAGAGCCGGGTCAGCCCGAGCACCCCCCCCCCCCCCGCCCCTTTCTTCGGAGCAGCGCTGGGACCCTTAGGTCCGGCTCTCTCAGAGCCCTTCTGTGTCGCAGGAGAGGCCCCTGCATTTCTTGTGCCCACCCCCTCCCCAGATCCTGGGGACGGGAAGGCGCGTCCCGGTGGGGGTCCGAGTGTGCTCGGAGCACAGAGACACAGCCCCTCGCTGCAGCCCCGAGGGACTCTGACGGACGCTCTCGTCAGCCGAGTCGCCCCCTTCCTAGCGCGGCTGCCGTGTGGCCGGGCGCCGTGTCACGCGTGTCTGGACGCTGGTCGGGATGACCCGAGTGATCCTGCTGGACGTCCGAGCCTGTCCCTGGCCCTCTTGGCCGACCCCCCCCCCACCCCTGTCTCCCACCACCCCTGGGGTCCCAGCCCGAGGCGTCAGCTTTCTCCCAGGATTTCCTGAGGCCCCTTCGGGGCGTCTCCTGGCCGAGCGTGCCCTCGGGCCACCGGGCACAGAATCCACCGTCACGGCCGGGGGACCCCCCCTCCCGTTTCCCCGACTCTGGGGCAGCGGGCCACATGGCGGGGTGGGGGCCAGTGGGGCCGGTGGTGACAGCTTTTCTGCTGCGTTTCACTCTGCAGGTCAGTTTTTGGGTTGTTCGAGAAATTCTGACAGCACAGACTTTAAAAATAAGGGCAGAAATCCTGAGCCATTTTGTGAAAATAGCCAAGGTAAGCTGCTCTCCTCCCTCCTTCCCTCCTTCCCTCCTTCCCTCCCTCCCTCCTCCCTCCCTCCTCCCTCCTTCCCTCCCTCCTCCCTCCTCCTTCCCTCCCTCCTACCTTCCTCCCCACTCTCCCTCCCTCCCTCCTCCCTCCTTCCCTCCCTCCATCCCTCCCTCCCCCCTTCCCTCCCTTCCTCTTTCCTCCCTCCTTTCCTCCCTCTCTCCCTCCTTCCTTCCTTTTCTCCCTCCCTCCTCCCTTCCCTCCCCCTCCTCCCTCCCTGCTTCCTTCCTTCCCTCCCAGTACTTTGGGGGGCAGTTTGGCTGTGGGCCTGCTGGGGGGCTCAGGTGTAGAGTGGGGTGAGGGGCTGAGGGGCTGTGCCCTGATGTCCCCAGACAGAGGCAGCTCTTGGACCAGCCCACTGCCCCTCGCCCTCAGTGCCCGTCCTGGCACCCCCATGGCTCTGGAGGCCTCTCCCCAGGGGCCACACGGGAGGAGGTGCTGAGGGGTCCAGCTGGGTGGGGCCAGGACTTGTTTGTCCTCCCCAGCAGGGCCTGAGTGGGGGTCTCGGGGCAAAGGGGGTGATGGGGAGACTACACCTGCCATCAGGAGAGAGGGGGCCAGGGAGAGGGGCCCCGGGGAGAGGGGGCCAGGGAGAGGGGGTCGGGGAGAGGGGTCCGGGGAGAGGGGTCCGGGGAGAGGGGGCCAGGGAGAGGGGCCTGAGGGAGAGGGGAGAGGGTCCTTGGGGAGAGGGGGCCTGGGGAGAGGGGGCCTGGGGAGAAGGGGCCAGGGAGAGGCGGCCCGGGGAGAGGGGCCAGGGGAGAGGGGCCAGGTGAAGCCAGCAGAGTGCAGGTGACGCAGAGCTGGGGGGGTGGGGGGCCGGAGCGACTGTATAGCGGGGAGGGCATTTGCCTTCCATGCAGCCGACCCGAGTTCGACCCCCCCGCATCCCCTATGGTCCCGGAAGCCCGGCCTGAGTGCTGAGCCAGGAGTCAGCCCTGAGCATTGCCAGGTGTGACTCAGCAGCATTGCAGGAACACAGACGCGGCTCAGGAGCACCCTAGACGGTGATGGAGAAGGGGCGGGAAGGTGATCCAGGGGAGGAGAGCCCGCATCGCCCCGGCACCCTGCACCTGGCTCTCGGCGGGGCCTGGGTCCCTTCCTTGTTTCCTGCACCCGGGCCCGAGGCTCAGGCTGAGTGTGTGTGTGTGTGTGTGTGTGTGAGTGTGTGTGAGTGTATGTCTCTGTGTCTGTGTGTGTGTGAGTGTGTGTGTGTGTGTCTGTGTGAGTGTGTGTGAGTGTGTGTGTCTCTGTGTCTGTGTGTATGTGAGTGTGAGTGTGTGTGTGTCTCTGTGTGTGAGTGTGTATGTGTGTCTCTGTGTGTGTGTGAGTGTGTGTGTGAGTGTGTGTGTGAGTGTGTGTGTGGTTGGGGGAGCCCTTGGTTCGGGGGAGACCCTGCGCGTGAGCCCCGCCAGCCGCTGCTTCTGAGCTGGGACAGGGAGCACACGCGCGGAGCCAAGAGCAGGAGCGTCTGCCGGCGTGTCCCGCCGTCTCCTTCCGCTGCCTCCGTGGGAAGGAGCTTGTCTGAGCCGGAATTGAAGCCACATGCTCTCCCCGACCGGGGTCTGGTCGAGGACAGCGCAGTCAGAGGCGGGACGAGGCCCCGGGGCGCGGCTGGCCGCACCGGGGGCCTCCGCGGCTCCTCCGGGAGCGGGGACACCCCGGGGTCCCAGGAGACTGGCAGCCCAGCTGCTGGCTGGGCCGAGGCCACCGGCGCCTTCTGGAACAGTCTAGATGCTTCTGCAGAAGGAGCCGCAAGGGTCGCTACCTTCCCGTGCAGCCACCAGGCGCGCCAGCACCAGGCGTTTGGCGGAGGTTTTAGCCGCGGACTCACCTTTGGCGGTTTGCGGGAGGCGCATCTGGTTCCCATGAACCTCCTCGCACTGTTGTTTGCTACGCGAGATATTTTTAAGCGTAATTGCATTTCATAAATATGACAACATTTGGTAACGCTTCAGTCTGTTTTTGTTCTGTTGTTCGCAGCAGCCGGCTAATCGATTCCATGTCTTTCTTCTCGTCTCCTTTTCTTTTTTTTTTTCTGTCTCCCAGAAACTTCTAGAACTCAACAACCTTCACTCTCTCATGTCTGTGGTGTCCGCGTTGCAAAGTGCGCCCATCTTCCGGCTGACAAAGACCTGGGCTGTAAGTTCCAGCTCCCCCCCCCCACCCGCCCTGCCCCAGGAGCCCCTCGCTCCCTATGCCCCGGGGTTGCTCCCGGCCCGAGCCTCCTGCCAGGGCCAGTGCTACCGCAGACTGGTCAGAAACTCCCGGGGAGGAGGCCAGAGCCACAGCGCAGCAGGGAGGGCGTTCGCTCTGCACACGGACAGACCCAGGTTTGATGCCCAGCGTCCCACACGGTCCCCGGAGCACCGCCAGGAGTCCTCCCCGAGCACAGAGCCAGGAGTAGCCCCCGAGCCTCGCCGGCTGTGGCCCACAAACAAACCGAAAGCACAGATTCCCAGGATAGCCCCGCTGCTCCGGGCACGGTGGGCCCTGGCACCGGGGAGAACCGCACGCTGCTGCCCCGGGCCTGGTGTGCGAGCTCAGCGGGAGTCTGGGGCCGGGCTGCTGCTGTCCACCTGCCCGCCGGTGGACACTGTCCCTGGACAGCAGCGAGCTGTGCCGCCCGGGGAAAGCCCGTGACCCACATGCAAAGAAAATGGAAATTTTTTCTTTTTTCCCTCCCGAAGGCCAGCTCAGAGGCGAGCCTGCTGCTTATATAATTGAGTCGGGGTAAAGTTTCCCTGCTGTAAACATGCTTCCGGAGGACCCCAGGCCTCTGCATCCTCCCAGCCGGGCGCCACGCCTGATCGGGGTCCCCTGGGGGGGGGGGGCTGCTGGGCCCAGGGCGCCCCAGCTTCGTCCTGCCAGACGGCCCGGGAAGTCGGCCTGTGGCGGGTTTTCCAGCATGTCGACGCTGTTCTCGTCTCCTGCACCCGGGTAGCTCCTGCGGGCTGGAGGGCTGGGCAAGACCCTCATGTGCATGAGCGGGCCAGGGGCTCCCGTCTCCCCTCGGGCGCGGGGGCGGGCGTCCAGCTCCGGGCTGCGGCGGCTGCAGGTTCTGGGCCGTGTGGTGACCCTCCCCCGGGGAGCAGGCGGCCTCGGGGCGCGGTGCCCACACAGGGACACCGGGCAGCGCCCGGGGGAGTCAGTGTCCACTCGGCATGGGGGGGCCCAGCGTGACCCGGGTGGGCAAGTGGCGGTGTCTGCTGGGGTCTTTCCTGCAGCTCCTCCGGGGGCCTAGATTTGGCCGGCCCCGGACCCCCGGGCACACACTCAGCCTCCCACCGCCCCCGCCCCCCCCTCCTTCCTCCCAGGCAGCTGCGGTGTTCTTGTTCTGAGGGCAGGGACAGTGGCAGGTGACACGTCACGTCCAGGCCCCCCAGGGCCTGCCCCTGCCCCCCAGCTGATCAGGGACAGTCAGCCGAGGCCGCTCGCTGCACGAGAGGTTTCTTTCCTCTTGGACCCAAGAGTCCCGTCGGAACTTGCACGAGGAGCTCCGTGGGCAGCGGGGCCTGTGGCCTGTGTGCCCGCCCGGCCCCTGGCCTGGCGCTCAGGGAGCCAGGAGCTGCCCGCACCAAGTACGCGCCCCGCCTCTTCTCCTCACTGGGTCCCGGTCCCGGCTGCTGCCTCCGCACCTCTGTCCTCGGGGGCCGACGCCATCTCTGCCTCCTTGGTGGGCATCTGGCCGGCACGGGCCTGGGAGATGCCAGAAGCCGAGAGTGTGCCGGAAGCTGGTGTGGTGTCAGAGCCCTGATTCCCGGCATCGCCAGCCCCAGACGCTCAGCACAGGGGATACAGGACACCGGAACCCAGGGCTGGCCCCTCGCGACTCGGGCCCTTGGTGCCCCGAGGAACTTCCCCACCGAGTCCAGGGGGTGAGGGCCAGGGCGGTCCTCTCGGGAACTCAGACACGGCTGCCCTGGGCCGACGGGGGTGTGGGCCCGCACCATGCGGGGTGACGCCACGGGGCACTGCGAGGTCCCGTCTGAGGGTTTCTCCCGTCCTCGCGGAGGCCCCCCGCCCCCCTCCCCGCCCGTCAGCCCCAGGGCTGTGGCTGGCGCAGAACGTTTGGGAAATGGGGAAACGGGGGGGCCATGCGCACCCCCAGCTGCGCACCAGCCCTCCCGGGGGCCCCGCGTCGCTCCCCCCTGCATTCCTGCCGCATGAGCTCGGCCCCTCGCGGCTGAGTCATGTGTGTCGTGGCGCTGAGTCACCCCGGCCTTCCACTCTCCGTTTCCAGCAAGGCCCTCGGCCGGGACGACGTTGCCCCCAGAGAGCCCCCACCGGCTCCTGTGTCTCGTTGACCGGGACCCCCGGGCAGGGGAGGACACACGGACACCTGGGAGCCCGCCAGAGCCCGCGTGTTGGTCAGCACACGGGGGACACATCCCTGACGTCACGCCAGGCGGGCACACACGTGCAGTGGGGCTGGCACTCCGGGGCAGGGGCACCGCTGCTCCGGGCACCACTCGGGGGCCTGGGAAACCTGCCCTGGGGCGGGGACAGGCGCCACGAGGGGGGAGACCGGGTTCCCACAGGCCTGTCACAGCCCGTGGCCTGTCCTGCCAGGCCCGAGTGCCCGCAGCCAGGTAAGCTGGCACGGGGCAGGGTTGGCCCCATACAGTGGGGACCCCCAGGGCAGGGCGGGCCTCATGCAGCCGGGACCCCCAGGGCAGGTCTTTCCCAGCACTGAGGCTGCTCTGAGTTCAGGGCCCCCCAGAGCTGTAAGACGTGGGGGCACCGAAGCGGTGGGTTCTCCTGCCCTGCTCAGCACAGAGTGCTCCCAGTCCTCCTCCCCATTATTAAGTGCTCCCCTTCCTCTCCACCCTGAAGTGCTCCCAGTCTTCCTCCCCACCATGGAGTGCTCACCCACCTCTCCACCCTGGAGTGCTCCCAGTCTTCCTCCCCACCATGGAGTGCTCCACACCCTGGAGTGCTCCCTACCATGGGGTGCTCCTAGTCCTCCCCCCGCACCATGAGCTATTCCCCCACTATAAAGTGCTCCCGCCATGAAGTACTCACCAGGGGGTGCTCCCCACCGTGGAGTGCTCCCCACCATCTCAGGCAGGCTCAGAGGGAGCGCAAAGCCGGTGCACGGAGAGCCTCGGGGATAGGCAGCAGGTGCCCCCTGGCTTGTGCCTCCCTCACACCCCCTTCCTGTGCCTAGACCTGGTGCTGTGCCCCCCCCTGCCCGCGCCCCAGCACTCAGGCCGGGGGCAGAGAGACACAGCCCGTCAGCGCATTCTTGCTCCTCTGCTCCGCGCCCACGGTCCGTGCTGTGCGCGGGGCTGGCACCCCGTCTGCCCGAGGAGCTGAGGAGTCTGGGAGAGGAGAAAGTCGAGAGTGGACTTCGCACACCCACACGGTGCAGAGTGGCCAAGTTGGAAGCCCCCGTGGGTGGCCTGTGTCCACCTCTGGCCTCCTTTCTGCATCACCCTGGCATCCTCCCTCCCCTCCCTCCCCTCCCTCCCCTCCCTCCCCTCCCTCCCTCCCTCCTTCCTCCCTCCCTCCTTCCTCCCTCCTCCCTCGCTTCCCTCCCTCCCTTTCCTCTCTTCCCTCCCTCCCTTCCTTCTGTTTCGGCAGCTGGCTCTCTCCTACCCGCTCCCTTCTCTGTGCTCAGCCAGGTTGGGCAGCAGGTTCACATGAGTGCCTGACCCCCCGCCCGCCCACCCCAGCTGGACACAGGCTCTTGACCAACCCCATTTGGGAGCCCAGCGCCCCTCTCCCACCCCCACTCTGGGGCCTCGTGGGACTGGGTCCCCAGGGTGCCACAGGTATTACCTAAAGAATGTTTTAACAGTGCAGAACCATATCACAAGGATCCTACGAGGCTTGTATGTTGCATATGTGAGTATGCATGCGGATGTGTGTTCACATGTGGGAGCACGTGGAACGTTCTCAGGGCCGTTTCTTGAGAAGGTGGAATCGTGGCTCACGGGATCCAATGCGTGTCAGAGGAGAGGGAGGGTCGCCTCGGCGAGACCTTGGGGCTCAAGGTCAGCGCTCACCCTGCGTGCACAAGGCCCCGGGTTCGATCCCTGCTGTCGCCCCCAAACACCACCACAACCAAACCAAATGTGGGCAACCAACAGGGACCCCCGTCCATTTCAAACTTAGCTTTTCCCTCCCGTTCCTTGTGACCGTCTGCCCCGGGTGTCGTCTTTGATAGAAACTCTGTGACTTGGCCCTTGCGTTACCTTTCAGAAACCCGTTTGTGTCTGAAGAGGTGAGGATCGCCTCTTTCTCACTCACCCCGCGCCCGGCCTATTGGACCCGTCGGCCCGTGGCAGATCCACAGTGCACAAAAATTCTTTCCATCCCAGCCGTGGACACGGGAATTGAAATAGGATTTCTCGGTCGGCGTTTAACATTTTTGGAGCGAGCAGATGCTTTCTTGAAAAAGCTTTCCACGTCGGTGCCTCCGTGCCCAGAGCCCTCACGGAGAACGCGGGGACTCCTTTCTCCCCCTTTCACGGAGACAGCTTCCAGATTTGAACTCTTACCAGAAGAGAGTTTTCCTGTTTTTTTTTTTTTTGGGGGGGGGTTGTTTTTAAATAACTTCAAATACCGGGGGGCTCTCCGAGCATCCGAGTGAAATTTCCGAAAGAAACTTGCTTCCTCAGGTATTTGGCCAGGCTCAGCGCCTTCCTGGCTGGGGGCACGCTCTACGCCCGCCAGCTGGCACTGGCACCGCCGGCTTCCTAAAGTCTCTGCACAGAGACGTGATTCCTACCTTATACTCGCAGTTCACTTCATAGGTGGCCACGGCCTTTCGTCCACCCTTCTATTGTATAGTTTCGCTTTTTGCCTTTTGTGGGGAGGGATTTTTTTTTTTTGTTGTCCTTTCACCCTGCCAGTTTTCGTACCAGTGCTGGGCGCCGGGGCTGGAGAGAGAGTGTACAGTGGGTAGAGCGTTTGCCTTGCACGCAGCCTACCTGGGATTGATCCCCAGCCCCCCGGGCCCCGGGAGTGATCCCCGGACGCAGAGCCAGGAGTAAGCCCTAAGCCCAGCGGGGTGTGGCCCCAAGAGCAAACAAGCAAGGGTTGAAACCCATTCGTCTCGGGGCCGGAGTGCGAGTCCAGTGGGGAGGGTGTCTGCCTGGCACGCCGTCGGCCCAGGTTCAATCCCAGTATCCCACAGGGACTCCCGAGAAATAAAGGCCAGAAATAATTCCTGAGTGCAGGGCCAGGAGGAACCCCTGAGCATCACTTGATATGACCCCAAAAGAAAAAAAAAAACAACCAACCACTGGTCTTCTGCGAGTTACTGAGCTACCGCTGTGTGAATCTGGTGCGGCCAGAGGTTGTTCCTTCAGCGTCAGAAGGATTCAGAGGACCCTTGCTTGTCATGCGGGTTTCAGGCTGCAACTTTCTGTAATAAAAGTTGAACACATGCCGGGTCTGATAAGTCGATAAACCATCTGTTAACATGCTCGACCATAAAACACCTTTTCCAGTATTGCACACGTGTTTGACAAATCACGACTTCCCGTGAGGCGAAACAGCCGCCCGGCTGCCCTGTCCCCACCCCAAGGCTCCCCCGGGTGAGCAGGGCTGGGAGAGGGGCGCTATGTGTGTCCCGGGGCTGCCTCCTACTGCCCGTGCTCTGGCCGCGAGGCCTCAGCCTGGCCGTCCCCGCCAGCGTCTGCTCACTCTGCCTGTCCGTCTCGCTGCTGTCCTTTTTCTGAAACGCCCCCCTGCACCCCGCCCCTGCACTGCTCTCCGGAAGTTCTCACACTGTTATCATGAAATCGTTTTGTTCAGTGAATGTCCAGGGTTTTTACTTGTAGGACTGTGTAGGATTCTCATTTTCCTTTTCTTTCTTGGATTTGGGGCCACACCCGGCAATGCCCAGGGGTTACTCCTGACTCTGCACTGAGGAATCACTCTTGATGGTGCTCAGGGGACCATATGGGATGCTGGGAATCAAACCTGCGTCGACCATATGCAAGGCAAATGCCCTCCCCGCTGTGCTATTGCTTCAGATAGAAGGTTGGATTCTATCTGCCTTCTGCCAGCTTGTGTGTGTGTGTTGCCAGCATTTTATATTATGTACATCGCTATAGCACTGTCATCCCGTTGTTCATCGATTTGCTCGTGCGGGCACCAGTAACGTCTCCATGGTGAGACTTGTTACTGTTTTTGGCATATCGAATACACCACAGGGAGCTTGCCAGGCTCTGCCGTGTGGGCGGGATACTCTCAGTAGCTTACCGGGCTCTCCGAGAGGGACGGAGGAATCGAACCCGGGTTGGCCGCATGCAAGGAAAACGCCCTACCCGCTGTGCTATCACTCCAGTCCATATTATGTATATTTCATATTAAATATTCATCTTAACGTCACTTGATTTTTCATTACCTAACAGATGTACTCTATTCTGTAGGATTTCTCCCATTCTGATATGAAATGGTCTTTTTTTTTTTTTAATTTTGAAGGTTTTAATTTAAAAAAAATGGTTGTAGGCCCAGTTCCAGCCTGCGGTCCTTGGGCCTGGTGGTGCCGTGTTGGGGGCGGGGGGGCACATGGTGCTGGGGCTTGAACCTGGGGGGGCCTCCCGCCCGAACGGCCTCAACTCTGCATCTTGACCCCAGCCTGAGGCGCCCCGTCACCCCTTCACCAGCCCCAGGCTGGAGCTGCTACCCCTGGCCCTACCTCCCTGCGCTTTCTCTGTGCCTTCGTGTGCTGGGTGAAGCTCTTGGGCTGTTTGCAGATCCGTGCGCGGGAACTTAGGGGTTCTGGGTCTTCTCGGTGCCCCAAGCCTTCGTGTGACTGATGCACCCCAGGTGTGAGACGCGCCCGAGTCAGATTCGAACGGGGCGGATTCCTGAAGTGGGCCAGACGCAGCCCTTCTGGGCGTGGGAGTGGGGCGGGGGTCTGTGACTTGGAGGGTCCCGGGTACCACGCAGGAAACAGCAGCCAGTGTTGCTGCTTCTGCCCGCCCCGCCCCGGGGCCACCGCTGTAACCAGAGGTCAGTCAGCCAGGTGACCTTCCGCCTCAGGCGGGTCCGAGGACTCAGATGATAACCCGTTTGCCCTCGGCCGGCGAGGCCAGTAGCTAGGCGGGACCTGGCGGGAGACCAGGGCGGAGACAGGCGTGAGGAGAGCAGGGCTCCTTGCACTAATTCCGGGGGTCACCGTGGGCCGGGGGAGGCGGCTCAGTGGCTACTTCGAACGGGATGGATTCCTGTTCCTGCGTGGTCCCCCATGAGCACCGCTGGGAGTGACCCCCCGAGCACCAAGCTGGGAGTAGCGTGGCCATGGAAGACAGGCCTCCCCAAAGGAGCTCCCCCCGGCCCAGCCCCCGCACCTGGGCCTGCCCTGCTGAGCCGCGGTGCTGACGGGGCAGGCTCTGCGTCTCTGCCCTTTCCTCGCCCCCTCCCCGTGCCGTGATTCCCTGTCTGGGTTCTTTGATTCCCGGCTCAGCGGCTGGTTCCTCCCGGTAGGGCGACTCGCCCACAGATGCTCAGCAGTGTCCCTTAATCCTTGTGGTCGGGAGCCGGAAACGGAGGCGGCGGCTCCGGCCCCGCCTCTGCCACCAGGCTTTGGGGAGATCACACGGCCCGTCTGTGCTGGTTCCTGATGAGCTGCATGTGGGCGCGGGGACTCCTGCCCGCCCAGTCGCCGCCGTGACGAGTGACAGCCTCAAAGCGGCCAGCCGGTTACACGGCCGGCCGCCGTCCCGCTTTCTCCACATGGCGGAGAGCTGGCTTCTGGCCATCCAGCGTTTGCCCCCAGCGGTCCACTCCGCGTCCTGATGCGACAGACACAGCGTGGGTCTGGGGTCTGCAGCCCCGGGTCCTGGGGAGTGCCTGGTCTCAGGGGGGACTCGGGTGCACAGGGCCGGCCAGCCTGGGCCTGGACACTGCCGTTCCGGTCACTGCTGTGGAGTGCACGGTCCACTGTCCAGTCCTTGCCGGGACTGGCAGGAACTCGACCTCGCACCCCTGTCCCTTTATGCTCCTGGACCCAACGTGGATTTTCAGCTCCCGGGGGCACGGGCTCTGCTCACCTGCTCCCGGCGCTGCCACACCCAGCTCTCTCCACACGCCTCTTCCCCGAGGCTGTGTGTTGTGTGTGTTTGTGTGTGTGTGTGTGTGTGTGTGTGTGTGTGTGTGCTGGGGGGGGCCTGATCAGGGCCTGGGGCCGGGCTGTGTGGGGTGTGTGTGTGTGTGTGTGTGTGTGTGTGTGTGTGTGTGTGTGTGTGTGTGTTGGGGGGCCCTGGTCAGACCAGGGGCTGGGGCCGGCCTGGGGGCACGCGGGAGAAACCCTCGAGCTGTTCCCTCCGCTTAGGCCCAGAACCAGGCCTGCCACTCTGCTCTCTCCACCTAAGGGTCCCGGGACGCGCGTGGCCGTCTCCACCCGCCGAGCAGGCCTCGCCCGGGATCAGGGTCCGGGGGGCCTGCTGCTCTGAGCTCTGCCCCCAGCCCCTGCTGCCTGGGCTGACCGCAGTGCCCCGCAGGTGACCAGCAGCTCGCCTCCTTGGCGGGGTCGTGCCAGAGCCAGGCCGGGCCACGCAGACCCCAGGGATGCAGCCGGAGCTGGAGGAAGGCCCCGCCCCCGCCCGCCCTGGGGCAGCAGCTGTAGGAATAGGCAGCTGGGCCTCGGGGCTGGGGTCCCCGGTGACATGGGGGGGCAACACAGGCCTGCGGCTCAGTCCCTCTGGGTGACCCGGATGGATGTGTCCCCTCCTGCCCGGTGCTGGCCCTGCCCAGGGAGGTGCTCTCGCGTCTGTCTCCCGCTATTTTCCAAGCGTCAGATTCTCTGCGCAGTGGCCGCGCCCCCTCGCCGTTCCCCCCCCCCCCCCAGACGCAGCCTTGGAGACCCGGCAGGAGCTCCTCCGCGTCCTCGTCCCGGGCCCCTCCCTCCGTCTCCTCCTCTCCGTCCGCCCCCCGCCCTCAGACCCTCTGCCCTTCTCTCGCTGCAGCTTCTGAATCGGAAGGACAAGACGACCTTCGAGAAGCTGGACTACCTGATGTCCAAGGAAGACAACTACAAGCGGACGCGGGAGTACATCCGCAGCCTGAAGATGGTGCCCAGCATCCCCTATCTCGGTAGGCGACTCCTGGCTGCCACGCGCGGCCCCCGCCCGTCCGTTCTTCCCCTCTGGACCTGCTCGGTGCCGTACTGACTCGAGCGTGTCCGGGGAGAAACCCCCAGCGAGCAGGTGGGCCCAGGGGGTGGTCAGGGCGTGGGTCCTCGGGTGGACCCCGACTGCTGGTGCCTTCCAAGGACAGGACCTTGGCGACGCCTTTCGCACTGGGTCGGTCTGCGTCTGGGCTTCAGGGGTCTGGGCCCTGGAGGGCCGCGTGACAGGGACAGGCCTCCTGCTCTCGAGGGGCTCGGGCTACTCTCGGCCCGCTGGTCTCCTCCTCGTGTGTGGAGTGTGTGTTTTGTCAGCCTGGTGCCAACAACGCTCTAAAAAGTGATGACTGATTTTTTTCTGGGTAGAGAAGAGACACGTGGTGAGTTGAAGGAGAGGCACTTGTCACCCCCCCCCCAGCAGGCCTCCCCCTCGGTCCGGGTACACGCAAAACACGCGTGTTTACTGCGAGCGCGTCCCGTGGTCACCTGCGATGCTGTGAGTGCATCCCGTTGGACGCGTCTCTCAGACGCAGTACTGACACGTGAGCGTTTCTCCGTTTTTGCTGTTAGCTCTGCAATGAACTTCTGGCGCATTGTTATCACCTCCCAAGAAGTTCTTGCCCTGTGGTTGTTGGGCCGACGCTTATTCCAAATTATCCTTTTCATGACGGTTTTCAGCTGCTCTCCCTGCTCTCCGTAAAGATTGCGTCAGTTGGTATTTTCACAGCAGGGTGCGGCATTTCATTTTCCCTCCATGCACAAACACTGCATATTTTCAGGAGCGATAGCACAGCGGGTAGGGCGTTGGCCTTGCACGCGGCCGACCCGGGTTCGATTCCTCCGTCCCTCTCGGAGAGCCCAGCAAGCTACCGAGGGTATCCCGCACAAGCAGAACCTGGCAAGCTCCCCGTGGCGTATTCGATATGCCAAAAACAGTAACTAGTTTCACAATGGAGGTGTTACTGGTGCCCACTTGAGCAAATCGATGAACAACGGGACAACAGTGCTTCCTTTTCTCCGTTCTTGTCAATCTTGGCTGATTTGATAGTTAAAAGTCTTCATTGACTTTGAGTTTGAGGGTTATATTTGTTTTATGGAAAAAAAAATATGTCTTTCTATGATCCGAAATAATTTTAATAACAAGAGGAAGCTAGAGTTCAGAGATGTGACTGTTAATATTTTCAGGGATCTAGGGTAATTTTTGTAAGAGAACTTTTGGGCAAACTTTTCATGCCTCCCCCCCACGCCCAAGTATTGTTTATTTGGATTTTTTAATTCTTTTAAAACCCTTGTGAGTTTACTTTTAGTGGTAAACTGCCCATTCAATCCACACTTTTGAAGTTGTTAGCACCAGGCGTTTTCCCCGCTTCCTGTTTTTCTGATACAATTTTATATAGCAGTTTCCTGTTGATGGTGACCAGCCCCTGTTGGTGGTGTGGGGTACCCCCTGTTGATGGTGCAGGGGTACAGTCCTGTTTGCTCCGCAGACCTCAGAGTTGGCATCTCCTCGTAGCATGAGTCATCTCTTGCCAGGAGGCCTCAGTGTCGGTCTTCCCAGCCTATCAGAGGTGGTTTGCGCTGCTGGCCTGCCCTCTGCTCACTTCACTGTGCCTCACAGGTGCTGTTCTCTGAGACTAGGGTGTTTTTCTTTCCAGGTGACAACCCTCTGAGACAGGTTTTCTTTCTATATTTTTTCTTTTTGGGTCACACCCGGTGATGCACAGGGGTTACTCCTGGCTCATGCACTCAGCAGTTAACTCCTGGCAGTGCTTTCGGGACCAGTGGGATGCTGGGAATCGAACCCAGGTCTGCCGCGTGCAAGGCAAATGCCCTACCCGCCGTGCTATCGCTCCAGCCCCAAGACAGGTTATCTTCATCCTGCTTAGAACAACGTGGTGTTGGGCTAGAGCCACAGCACAGCAGGGAGGGCTCTTGCCTTGCACGCGGCCGGCAATCCCCGGCTCCACATATGGTCCCCCAAGCCCCTCCAGGAGTGACCCCTGAGTGCAGAGCCAGGAGTAACCCCTGAGCCTTGCCAGGTGTGACCCAAAACAAACAGAGAGAAGGGCAGTGGTGTACAATGGGTGGTCTCGTCATTGGGTGAAATCGGGAATTTCTGCTCCTCTTTTGTTTTGTCTGTTTCCCTTATTTTTTTTTTGTTTCTCTCGACTATTTTAGTTATGAGTTCATTTATGTATGTGTGTGTATACAAATAAATATTGTTTCACTTCGGTATGAAGAACAAAGCATCTCATTTCCCTTGGCTTCTGCTTTTGCTGCGTCTTCCGTGTCCAGCTCTGCTGTCTGGTGGTCTCAGTAATTCTCTGCAGTGTTCCATAGTTATTAATTTTTTTAGTCTTTCATTATTATTTTTCTTTTTTTCTTAAATTCTTATTGAATATGCATGAAACAGACCATTACAAAGCTGTTTGTGATTGAGTTTCAGTCACTCAGCGCTCTGACACTTATCCCTCCCCCGGTGCACACCTCCCACCACCAATGTCCCCCACCCCTACGGTCTCCCTCCCACCATCCCCCATGCCCTCTCTAGCCTGCCTCTATGGGAGACACCCCCTCCTCTCTCTGTCTCCTTTTGTGCATTATGGTTTGCAATAGGGGTACTAAGAAGTCAATGCGTTTGTTCAGAGCATCCAGTATTTTTATCAGGAAGGTGAGGCTGGAAGAGCTTTTTTAACTGGGTGGCAGCTTTGGAGTGTGGACCTGATTGCTGAGGCTTCCGGAAGTGCGGGGCAGTGGGGGGAGGTAGCCTCTCCCGACCCTGAGAATGTCTGGAGATTTCAGCCACAAAACCTGCATATCTGAATTTCGAGCACAGTATTTCTTGGTGCGGTCCATTCCAAGATGGTGAAGTCCAGCCAGGGGCACAGTAGCGATTTTGGGTGGTGGAAGCAAGTAGCTGCCGGGCACTCTGCTTGGGTGGGCTCCAGGCTGACCTGCTGCCCCTCCGATTTACCCTCGTCTGTTCAGCCATGTGCGGGTCCAAGAGGAACTGCGGCTTTTGATCGCTTTCAAGATTATTTCTGGGTCTCTGAAGCAAGGCCGGTAGTAGAGCTTACATGGTGGCATTGGAGTTGGTTCATGGGGGCAGTTGCCCAAGCTTCCAGGAGTATTGGGAAGTGGGGGGAAGTAGCCCATCCCAACCCTAAGAAAGCTGGAGATTCCAGTCACAAAACCCATATACCCGAATTTTAAAAAGGTTAATATCTCAGGGAGGTCCATCCCCAGGTGGTGAAGACCGGCCTCGGGTATGGCGGTGATTTTGGATTGTGGGAACAAGTGGCTGCTGGGGGCTCTGCATGGGCAGGCACAGGCCATCCTGCCCCCCTCCGATTTGCCCCAGTCTGTTCAGCCATGATCAAGATCAGCTGAAGTTTTTGATCCCTTTATTTATGGGTCTCAGAGCCAATACATAAGTTTGTTTAGCTAAGCGGGAGGTGGTTTGCGGGTGTGGCTCCCACATACCTAACTTTTGGCCATAATTTCTCAGGAAACTTGGCCCCAAGTTGTTGGGACCCAGCCAAAGGCACTGTGGCAATTTTGAGGCATAAGAAACCCTGAAGGCACCATCAGGCAGCTGATGCACTCGCCCCACAGGCACAGGCTGACCTGCTGGTGGCGTTGCACCCCCTTCCCCAGTGCCAGTGTTTTGTCCGATTATTATTGAGAGCAGTGCATTTTTATGGGCTTGCATTTTCCCCCAAACACCTTTATTGAGATGCTGTTGATACGTTCAGGTGTCCACTTGCAGTACATTTGCAGTTGTGCATTCACCACCATGATCAATTTAGGACCATTTTTATCACTCCAGGAGAAACCACCCCCACCCACCCCCAGGAGTCACCCCCAGGAGTCACTCCCTTTTCCTTCTAGTCCCCCGACCTCTCACTCTCAAGCTGAGGTATCCGCGGATGGACCTTCTCCAGAGATTTGCCTTTTCTGGGTGTTTCCTGCAAGTGGGGCCATGCTCTGAGTGGCCTTTTGCCACTGACGTCTTTACTTAGTGGACCGGGCTTCCGCGGTGCCTGGGGGAGTGTGATCGTTCCCTTTGATTGCCCCCTGATTCTCTACTGCATGGAAGTGACTAGTTCATGGCATGGATTGATTAGTTCATCATTTAATAGACACTCGGGTTTTCTCTACTTCTCGAGTATTGTAAGAAACAGAAACACGGCTGTGAATTACCTGGACTGTAGGATAACAGCCTCAGGTAGTTTAGGTTTATTGGGTTGCTCCCATCACAGTGCTCCCTTTCCTCTGTGCTTATTTGTAACTTCTTTCTTTGTGCTCTGTTGACTTGTAAATATTGTTTTTCTCTTCTCCTTGAGTCCTTTGCATAGTTTATTCAGAGCCACGTCCTTTTGTATGGGCACAGGAAGACAGTAGCTTTTGTAACCTGGGAGTCATTTGACTCTACATGATATTTTCCTCCTGGGCATCTGTTCTCTCGACCTAAGCCTCAGCTGCCCCTACTTCCTAGCACCCCCAAAAGCAGGGTCCCAACGAGGGCCGGGACGGACCCAGGGCAAGCGGTGAGTTGTGTGCTACCCTGGCATCGAGATGGGCCTGGCCAGAGTGCCAAATGCTTAACTATAGGTTAAGAGCTTGGTCGTGAACAAATGCTGTCATGATCCAAAAAGTATAACTAGATTAGGACCATGCTAGAGTTAGGAATGATTCATCTGGTCTGAGCACTGTAGTCTGAGTCTGTGGCAAGACATTCCCTGGAGAGCTGCCCTATAAGCTTCAATGTATCTCTTACTGTGCCCATACAAAAATAACTAATGTTGATATGTTAATTAAGATGCAGGGAGAAGGGGAGTACCCCTAGGCTGTGTTTCCTTTGAACCTGGTGGGCCCTCAGGAAGGGCTTTCTTACGTTGATTTTGCTGGGTGTTACTAGGGCCCAGAGACACAAGTAGAGGGGAGAGACTACTGAAGAGGGAGAAGAATCCAGAGAGCCGGAATAGAAGAATGAGGAGCTAGAGAGGAAGAGTGCTGGGGAGAGAGAGGAGAGAGGAGAAATGGGGAGCTCAGAGAGACTGGAACAGGCGCGTGGAGAGAATGGAGTAAACAACAACTGATCAATCAACCGGCTTGGCCCTCGTTTCCTCTTTCGTCTGCCCCATGGCCTGGGCCGCTCCGGCTGGGCGAGTGGCCCAGGATCGACCCCCTGAACCTGGGCGGCCAACGGGGAGAGCCACCGGGGCAGGGCCTGGCAAGCTCCCCGTGGCGTATTCGATATGCCAAAAACAGTAACAACAAGTCTCACAATGGAGACGTTACTGGTGCCCACTCGAGCAAATCGATGAGCAATGGGATGACAGTGATACAGTGAATTTTACTTTTATAAAATTGTTTACAGGGATTTATTGTATTCTTTTTTTCCTTCTTTTTGGGTCACACCCAGCGATGCTTAGGGGTTACTTGATACTCAGGTGGTGCTTGAGGGACCATATGGGATATGGGGGATCGAACCCAGGTTGGCTGCATGCAAGGCAAATGTCCTACCCACTGTATTATCGCTCCAACGCGATTTATTGCGTTCTTATTCCAACACCAATCCCACTGCCATTACACCCTCCCACCACCGTTATTTCCAGTTTTCGCATGGCCTCAGATGTTTACTTTGGTTTTGAATAGGTGATATCCATTGCTGGGTTCCAGAAAACATTTTCACTTTGTTGGTTTTTGTAAATGTCTCCAGGGTAACGGAAATGAAGGTGCCGTGTCTCATAAGGATTCATAATCATCTTATAGAATTCAGAAATTCAGACGATTTTGTTTCCCCTAGCGAGTTGGCCTCCCAAGGACAGACACATATGTCAGAACCCCCCGAATTTCTTTTTTTTTTTTTCGCTTTTTGGGTCACACCCACGATGCTCAGGGGTTACTCCTGGCTTTGCACTCAGAAATTGCTCCTGGCAGTGCTCAGGGGACCATATGGGATGCTGGGGATCTAACCCGGGTCGGCCACGTGCAAGGCAAACGCCCTACCCACTGTGCTGTTGCTCCGGCCCCAGAACCCCCACATTTCTGCTGTGGGTTATTTAGGCCTCAGAACTTTGGACTAGCTGGAGGCCCCTGCGTCGCCCCCTCCAGCCCTGCCCCCAGGTACAGTGGCCTGGGAGCCCTTTGTGACTTGCTTTTACTTCCGTGCGGCTGACCCCGTGAGATGTGTTGTACTCGCGTCACTGGGCCCCTGGCCCCGTGCTTTCCTGCTGCATTGTCTGAGGTGTGACCCTTGGGGACCGGCCGAGCCACTGCACCGGCACCGCCGTGCTGCCGCTGCGGAGACTTCCCTGTGTGGTTCCTGCCTCGCGCTGCCACTCCCGCCTCCAACCGGGCCGCGCCCTGCAGGGGCTTTGCCTCCTGTGCTCTGCCCACGGCTCCTCCTCCTTGAGGTCTCAGGCGTTGGGGGGGGGGAATCTTGGTGGTGCCTCAGGTGGGGAAGGCGGCCCAGGCTCTCCTGGGGAGGCTCCGGAGCCCCCCACCCACCCCTTCCTTCGGCTGCAGCCCGGAAGCCCCCTGGCTTTTCGACCCCGGGAGGCAGCTAGGACTCATGTCAGGTTTTCTCAGTGCTCTCTGGAGACACCGTGGCCCAGAGCCGTCCTGGGCTTTCTCTGGCCGGAGAGTCTGAGTCTAGGCCCAGCCAGACCCATGGCACAGCCCCCTCCTGGCCCGTCCCTTCCTGGGGCCGCAGTGGGTGGTGGTCGCCGTGCTGGCCGTCCTCGGGGCCCGGATGGAGCCCCACTGGGCAACAGACACACCGCCCGCACCCCGGGTCCCTGCACGAATGCAGCCGCCGTTCCTGGCCCCTCCTCTCAGCAGCGCCTTCCGGGAGGCTGGCTCGGAGCAGCGGCCCTCGGTGTGCCCAGGGCAGTGCCCGGCCCCTGCACCAGCGGGCGTTTCTCCTGCTGCATCCAAGTGGCACCTTGGCACAGGCAGCTCCGGCCTGCCTTACTGTCCTCAGCGACCTGGGGCATTCCTGGGGTGACCAGTGCTTGGCTGGGACCTGGGGCGGGGCCAGGGGCCTGCTGCGGGGGCAGCCGGGCCCCGCCCACAAGCCCGCAGGCCCTGGGCCAGCCTTTCCGCATCTGTGAGTTTCGGGCCTGGATTCCTTCTGGAAACCCCTCCTGTCCCGCGGAGGACTCGGTTACATAATGCCTGCAGAGCCGATGGGGGGAGGGGGGATATTTGAAATCACGTGTTTTCCCCAGGCCAAATCCTCCCGCAGGCCTTTCCCTGTGGGGGAGGAGGCGCTTCGGGTCCGACCCTGGATTTTGGAAGCCATCGGCCGTGACCTCAGCCGGGAATCGCCTTGCGGAGCTAATAATGGCTTGGGTTTTGTCAGCGATGCTTTGAAACCTCGCGGGGAGCTTGGTTCTGCCCGGGCTGGCTCTGGGGAGCCCCACGCGCTCCCGGCCATCTGTCCCCTGGCGTCCCTGCGTCCTCACTGGGGCCGAGCGGGGGCGGGGCTGAGCGGGGTGGGATCCAGCTTCCAGTTTCCACAGCGCGTTTCCTCGCCAGTTGGCTGCTGCCTGGGGCACCGAGTTTCTAGAAACCATTAAAAAAAGAAAAAATAGCACTGAGGGAAAGACTGACTGCATGTTAAGATTAAGATTCACTTTCGTGTCAAAAAGTTTCTTCGTGGCCACTTAGAAGCATCATCCTAATAACGTGGGAAATGGGTCAGTGCCTCGCAGCTTCACGAGACCAGAGCAGCTCGCGGGAATGCCCAGTTGGTGACAGGCAGAGCGGGCGAGGGCCGAGGGAGGGCTGATGGCCCAGGGGACACCCAGCTCTCCCTGCTGGGAACCCCTGTGTAGCTCTTGGGTCACCGCGGGACCCTACACAGTCTTGAGATCCTTCTGGAGGTGGCCGTCGCCCGGTCTCTCGTTTGGGAGGAGGGCGCTAGCTCAGAGACACGCTTGGTAAGTCGACCCGGACCTCCCTGGGAAGAAAAATAGTCAGTGGAGCAAACCTTCCATTTTTCCACAGTAAAAGAGGGCTGACTGCAAGAGCAGGGATTAGGCCGCTTGCCTCAGATCCCCTGGGGCCCCCCAGACTCCGCCAGGGGTAATTCCTGAGCACAGAGTCAGAAGTCAGCCCTGAGCACTGCCTGGTGTGGCCCCAGAATGAAAAATAAGTAAATACATAAAAATTAAAACAACGAAAGACTTAGGGGCCGGGGAGAGATCTCAGTGCTTGGGAGAGCATGCTTTTTCTGCGGTGGGGCCTGAGGGGAGACCCCGACACAAAATCCACTGCCCCCAAATACCCCCCGAGTGCCACGGGAGCCCCCCACAGTGGCCGGGCAGCTCTGCGCCCTTTGGCCAAGAACTGACCCACCCAGTCTGGTTGGCTGAGTATCTCCAGGAGTGGCCCCTGGCCCCTAAATGGTGCTTGGGAGGCCCAGAAGCCCAGAAAGGAAAAAGTTGGACTGACGTCAGGTCTGAACTCTGGAGGGCAAAAGGCGAGGCGAGTCATTCCCAGCTCCTGCACGCATCCCTGACTCGGGGTCCAGGGGGGTCTGGAGAGAGATGATCAGGGGGCCGGGGGATGGCACAGCAGGTAGGGCGCTGGCTTGCGTGCGGCCACCCCTGGCACCGGTTACTTACAGCCCCCCCCCCGAACCACCAGGAGGGATGGGAGTGAGCCCCGAACCCCGCCGGGAACAGCCCACCCCAAAACCAGTGTGGCCGAGGATGGCCCCAGAACAGTGGGAGAGGACGGCCCGGCCGGCCCTGAGGGTCCCTGCTGCGGGTCGCCAGAGGTCACGGGCCTTGCGGGGGACAGTGGCACTCAGGGCTGCAGTGAAGCGGAGGGCTGAGGGGATCTGGGCCCCGCATGTGAGCTGACAAGGAAAGACCCAGGGGAAAGGGAAGGGGGCCGGGGGGGCCCGGGGTGTCTGGGGGAAGGCCCCATAGAATGGCTGAGCCAAAGAGGTGGGGGTGAGGGAGCGCCCGGAGCCCACTCGGCTGCCTGTGCTCGTTTGTTGGAGAAACGGCTCTTGGTCGGGTCGCAAGCAGCAGCTGGAGTGGAGGGAGGGGCAAGGTCACGTGGGGCCTCCTCCTGGGGAGCTCGGGCCCAGGCTGAGTCATCTGGCGGAGGGACGCTGCAGCCACGGGACGGAGGGATGATAGAGCCACAGGGCAGAGGGATGATAGAGCCACAGGACAGAGGGACGATAGAGCCACGAGTAAAGGGGCACTGGAGCCACAGGGCCGAAGGATGCTGCAGCCAGGGGCAAAAGGGTGCTACAGCAACAGGTAGAGGGATGATACAGCCACAGGACGGAGGGATGATAGAGCCACAGGACGGATGGATGATAGAGCCACAGGGTGGAGGGATGATAGCGCCATGGTGTGAGATGATAGAGCCATGGGGTGGAGGGATGTTGGAGCCACAGGGTTGGTGGATACTGTAGCTATGTGGTCAAGGGATGCTGCAGCCACGGGTAAAGGGATACTGGAGCCACAGGGTGGAGGGATGATAGAGCCATGGGGTGGAGGGATGTTGGAGCCACAGGGTTGGTAGATACTGGAGCTATGGGGTCAAGGGACTGCAGCCACGGGTAAAGGGATACTGGAGCCACAGGGTAGAGGGATGCAGGAGCTGTTGGGGGGTGGGGATGCTGGAGCCCCGGGGTGGAGAGATGATAGAGCCGCGGGGTGGAGGGATGCTGCAGCCATGGGGAGGGGGAACGCTGCAGCTGTGAAGGGGCGGGACCCTGGCATTGCAGGGGGGAAGCGGGATTGGGGGAGGGTGCTGCATCCATGAAGGGGGAGGGTGACTGGTGTGACGGGGGCTCTGGAGCCGCACAGGGGCAGGGGTGTGACGCTGCCCACGGGCACCCGCAGATGACAGGAGGACCGTGCCCCAGAGCTGCTGCTGCCGTCTAGCACCTGGGGCCAACGTCCTGCCCCTCCCCGTGGCTCCAGCACCCCTCCAGCCTGCGGCTCTAGTCCCTCCCTCCCTGTGGCCCACCTTTAGGAGCCAGCCGCCTTCAGCCCCAGCCAGAGCACGTTCGAGTCTCGTCAGCCCCCCGGGTTCCCCTCGGGGCCCCCTCGGGTCTCCCCCGGCACTGCTGTCCGCCGTGAGATTGGAGTGTAGGGATGCAGCAACCACGGGGACAAGCCTTTCGTCACACCGCCCGCAGCAGGCGCCCCTGTTTATTGCTCTGTTGCCCCCATCTGGTTTGGGATGAAATCTGCCATCCCATAATCTCAGGCCTAGCTAGGCTTGGATGTAAATATCGTTATTCTGTTGCTGTTACTTTAAGGGACTATACTAAGGGCTTTGTAACTGACTTTGATACTGTTTCCGTTGACTAAGTTAATTTGCATATTCTGCCTATGTGGCTGAATATCGTTGGTTAAAACCTCAACCTAGTTAATAAAAGGGGGCTGAGCAGGCTGCTCTCCGGCAGGCCGCAACACAAAAAACTCCGGAGACAGTTACGTGATCCTCCCAAAGAACGTATATTTCTAAATGCCTGAGACTGGCTAGCTAAAGCTTACTGCAACATTGTTGCAACAGGAACTCCCAGGCAGAAGATGGCCAGATTGATCCCAGGGCCACAGGAAGTGGGGGCGGGGCGGTCCCCTCTCAGAAGCCCCTGACGGACAGAGGGGGGGGCGCCAGTGTGAGAGCTTGTGAGGAAGAAGGGTTCCTACAGACAAGCTGGCCCAGGCTCAAAGGGCCCAGAAGGGCCTAGAAGGGCCCAGAAGGGCTTGGGTACCCTCGGGAAGGTCCTCATGGAGTGTATGTTGGGCTTTAGCATGTGGTTCAGGGGAAGGGACAGACCCACTCGGGTCCACAGAACCTGTTGGGGAGCAAGAAGAGCCCATCCTGGGCCGGGGGGCCGCATGCCGAGGTCTCAGGCCATGCGCTCGTTAGAAAGCAGATGACAGACGCCAGAAGGGAGCCCGTGAGGTGGGCCCGGAGAGCCCGCCTCCCTCCCTGTCCCGCTGGTGTCCGTCTCTCCACACGCACCAGCAGTGTCCCGAGCCCCCGTGCCTCCTGCCCAGACAGACGCCTTCCGTGGGGCCCCCCCGGGCATGGGAGCACAAAGGGAACAAAGGGAGAGTCCCCCTCTGCCAGTGCCCACCGGGCATCCCCTCCTGGAATGGGGGCACATGTAGGACCCTTTCCCGGGATGTCTGCCACCCCCCCCCCAGTGATTCCAGATGTGCCCCGGGGAGGTGCCCACCCAGAGTCCCCGCCAGGACCTCACTCGGTGTCCGCGCTCTGTGTCCCCGCCGTCCCCATCCCCGGCAGGGCCCTGACCACAGGAAAGGCAGCAGCTGTGGGGGGCCGTGGGGGTCAGCCAGGCCACAGACCCACCCCGCCCCCAGAACGCTGCCTGGCCTCAGCCCGAGTTCCGGGCTCTGGGGGCGGCTTCTCGCTTTGGCTAATTGTTCCCATCTCTGTCCCTTGCTGCGGGCGGCGGGCGGCACTGTCCTTATCCCGGTCCAGAGTTCTGGCCCATCTCCTGCAGGCCAGCCCCCTCCCTCGGGGCTCCCTCACTCCCCAGAGGCGCTGTCAGCTGCGTGCGTGCCCCCCCGCCCCCCGCGCGCACACACACACACACACCCCAACTCTGGACGGAGCCAGGCTGGCCAGGGCCGTGGTGAGGCTGGGCCGGGGCAACCATGTGACCCGCTGTGACCACCCACCTGGGAGGCCCCGTCTGCTGGGGCGTCTGGGGTCATGGGTGGCACCCTGGCTTGCCGTGTCTCGGGCCGTGGGGGTCCGGGGAAGTGGGCAGCTGGCAGGCGTGTGCTCGCATGCTGTCTGGCGGCTCCAGAAATGGAAGTGGAAGTGGGGCACGTTCCCCCGCCCCTGGGTTAGCGGGAGCTGACACCTGGCCTCTGGGGACAGGCCTGTCCGGGGGACACAAGGTCCCAGCTGCCTGTGACAGCGGGGTGAGGCGGGGGGCAGAGGGAGCTTGGCCACCCTGGGCGTGTCCCTCCTGTCTCTGCCTGGTATGGGGGGTGGGGGTGACCACAGGACCCCTCCCACCCCGTGCTGCTGTGAGGTCCTGAGACTCCCTGGCCTGGCGCAGGGAAGCCCCCACGGGTGGTCCCCGGCCCCAGTGGCCCCCAGGGTGGGCTGTCCCTGCAGCCCTGTGTGTTCCAGGCTGTCCTGCGGGCACAGCCAGGCTCTGCAGTGACCCGGCCACCCGGGAGCACCCCCGCATTCTCAGCGGGGCTGGCTGGGGGCAGGGCATGGGGGTGGACGTGGGGTGCTCCGGAAGGCGCTGCTGGCCGCCTGCCCTTTGGACGCCTGCCCGGCCCGAGCCCCCCTCTGCAGGGAGCCTGGGGACCCCCTCCCCGCCTCCATGTCCCTGCGCCCTGCTCTGCTCTGCGGCCGAGGCGCGGGTATGGGAGGGGCTCCCCGCCTGCCCCCCACATCCTCGCCCGGGCGGGGGTCCACAGTGGCCTCGTCAGAGCTCAGGACTCTGGCAGGCGCGTTGCAGAAGCAGCTGAGCAGAGGCTTGGCCGTGCCAGGGCCGGGGCCAGCGGCCTCCGGGACACCGTCCAGGCCTCGCGCGTCCTGGCGCTGCCGAGGCCCAGCTGCGGCCGCTCGCTCGTGGGCCCGCGGAGACACCGCGTGTCCTTACGTAACCGCTCACGGGGCGTGAGGCTCCGCAGGTGCAGGGGCAGCAGCTGCGTCTCACGGCTCCCGCCCCCGCCCCAGCCCTGCACCAGGCCGCAGCCGGACAGCCCCACCATCCCCCCCCCCGCCACCTCCCCCTTCACCCCTGTCTCGCGGGAAGAGAGGGTCACGTGACAGCAAGGGGCCCCTCTCCCATGTCTGGGTGCGTCACTCCCCAGGGCTGGCCCAGGGTCCCTGTTCTCCTCGCCTTGAGCTGCAGCTGCCTCGATTTCCTTTCTGGGGGTGGTGTCCCTGACCCGCTCCCCGGTGGGTGACTTCTCGGATCACTTCCGAGGGCCCCATCCAGACCCGGACCCCTGCCCCGATCCTTGTCACACAGCCCAGTACCCCCTCCGTGACCCCTGACCTCTCACGCCATTAGGGATGTGGTGGGGGGCGGCCAGCACGTCCCGCACACATTTCCCCGCCCCCCTCGCCAGCACCCCGCCGGGCCTGGGCAGTGAGCTGTGGGGGTGCAGCCCTGCCCCGGCGGGCCCCCAGTGCTGTGCCGGGGCCCTCGGCTGAGGGACACGCAGGAGCACCTGGCTGGGCTCTGGGCTGCTTCCAGAGCCCCTTGTTTGCTCAATCCTCTCTCTGGTTTTCCCTCATCTGCTGTCCCGCCCGCACGGCAGAGCCTGGCAAGCTCCCCGTGGCGTATTCGATATGCCAGAAACAGTAACAAGTCTCATGATGGAGACGTTACTGGTGCCCACTCGAGCAACTCGATGAGCAACGGGACGACAGTGACACATGCAGTGATACATCAAGGCTGGGGCGGGGGGTGAGGTGGTGGGGGAGGGTCTTTCCAAGATCATCAAACAGGAGATGGCCCTGGGAGGTCAGGGGGCCCCTAGGCAGGTGTGGTTGGGGGCACCATGGTCCTCTCCCCCTGGCACTGTGTTACCCCCCCCAAACACCCCCCACCCCCCATCAGTGTGGGTTTGAGGAATTTGAAAGTTTCTCTTCCCACCTTTCGGCTCGCCCAGATTGAGGGTTTCACCCATTCCACCGGCTGTGCGGGTGGGCGGGCGCTCACCAGGGCGCAGAGCAGGAGAGCACCACTGAGGCAGGCTGGAGTACCCCCTGGCCCCCCTACAGACGACAGAGACACAGCAGGGACAGCGCGGAGCCTTGGCGGCCTTTATTGCAGGTTTGTGCCATTACAAGGCGACCTGGGAATATGTTCCAATAAAAAACAACTCCCTGCTAGGGACACGGGACACGCCCCCCGGGACGCGGAGGGGCACTGAGGTAACAGGCACGCACGCTCCCCGCCCCACGCACCCAGGCCCGAGGCCTCCTGGTGGCCGAGGGATGCCCGTGGACCCCCGGGGGACAGCCAGTCCTGCAGGGCTGGGGTGGGGGGCAGCCGGGAGCGGCGAGACCCCAGTTGGCCTGAGACATGGGGCCTTTCGCTGACCCCCGGGTGACTGGAGTCAAATATCTGGCAAAGTGTCGGCTAATATTTCTGTGAAGGCTAAACGCGCAGGCAGGCTAACGTGAAGGCAGAATAACAAAACAACCCTCCGCCCCTCCGAGGCGGCCCGTGCAACGGTGAGGTGGGGCGGAGCAGTGGGCAGCGCGGAGGGCGGCCACTGGCCTGGGAGCCAGGCTCGGCGGGGCCTGGGGCAGGGTGGCGGCCGAGTCCTGAGAATGGGGGGGGACAGAGAGGAACGGGCAGGGAGGGGATCTGGAGATTTCTGACGGGGCGCCCGAGTGCCCCCGTGTGAGGGCAGAGTGTGGCGGCCGCCCGCCCTGACGGCCTGGGCTGACAGACGGACACCAAGGGTCGGGCTTGACACGGGAACCACACACGTGCCACACGCACAGCCGTGGGGAGGGAGGTTCCTCCCCCCGCCCCCCCGGGGCAAAGCTGGGGCCCGCCCCATGTCTGGACCCCCAAGTTCGTGCACCCCTGGGCGCCCACGGAAACCCGCGGTGACCAGGAGGCTGGCTGGGCTCAGGGCTCGTGCAGGGGCCGCGCGTCACCCAGCTGAGCCCGCCGGCCGGCCCCGCCTGGCCACAGACGTGACGGGGACGGAGAACACGCTGGACTCGCGCAGTCCCCGGGCGCGCTGGTGGGGGCCGGGTGGTCCGGGGGGCGCAGGGCTCAGTGGAAGGTGTTGGGGTTGGGCCGGATCATCATCACCACCTTCTTGAGCGAGTAGGAGCCGCCCCGGAACTCGGCCCAGTACACGCCGTCCTGGTAGCGACTCCGGTAGTGGCCCCCGCGGTACCAGACGCCGTTGAGGTTGGAGTGGGCGCAGGCGTTGTACCACCAGCCTCCTTTCTGGTAGTGGGCGCAGTTCCCTGCAGGGGAGACGGAGGGAGGCTCAGCCGGGTCCCGCTGCCTTCTGGGGGGGTCCCTGCTCTGGGACAGTGCCCCGAGCACCGGGAGAAGGGGGCCTGGCCTGGTCAGGCGTTAACGTGGGGGTCGTGTGGACTCGGGTGGGACTGTCCCGGACCCGCCTGTGGGCCAACCCCTGCGCACACACTGTCTTCTGGGCCTTTGCTACGTGGCTTAGGGGCCAAGGGGACCCCAGGGTCTGACCCCTGGGCTGCGGGTCAGCGGCCGAGGACGCAGCGCCCAGTAATCACCGTCCACTTTTTTTTTTTTTCCTTTTTGGGTCACACCTGGCTCTGCACAGGGGTTACTCCTGGCTATGCACTCAGGAATTACTCCTGGCAGTGCTCAGAGGACCATATGGGATGCTGGGGATCAAACCCGGGTCGGCCGCGTGCAAGGCAAACGCCCTACCCACTGTGCTATCGCTCCAGCCCCTCACCGTCCACTTTTGACCGCACAGATTTCTGGGGACACGGAGTGGAGGGAGGAGCCCGGGGGTGGAGGGGGCGGGCCGAGCGCCCCTTCACAGAGCCCCATGCTCTGGCTCTCAGGGCACCTCCTCTGGGACCCCCCCAGCCCCCACCCCCCGCCGGGCAGGGCCTGCATTAGTGCCGGGTGGGGAAACCGAGGCTCCAGGAGGCCTCCGGAGGCAGCGGCGCCCGTACCCGTGTAGACGTCGTGGTCTCTGTCCAGGGTGGTGAACTGCTTGCCGTTGTGCCAGGTGAAGGAGTCGCCGGCGTTGCCGTGGTACCGGCCCAGCCGCAGCTTGTAGTAGTCGCTCTCGGGCTCCAGGCGGAAGCTGGCATACTCGGCGAACACCTTGCGGCCCGACCAGTCCTCCATGGTCACCAGCAGCTTGTAGTTGCCTTGGTTGGTCAGCCAGTAGATGTTCTCCAGGCCCAGCCAGTACTCGCCGTCGATGTTCCCGAACCCTTGCTGTGGGGAGGCGGGGGGGAGAGACGGGGTGCGCCCGGGCGTGGGGGCTCGGCCCTGGACAGAGACCCGGCGGGACAGGCCCCCTTCCCCGCCTCCCCCACCGGGAATGTGGGCCCGAGGGGGCCGTGTGCAAGGAGAGAGAAAGACCCTCCTGCTCCACCCAGGGTGGCCGGGGCAGGGGGGGGGGTCCCTGGCCGAGTCTTGGGCTACACAGTCCCCCCCGCGCCCGAGCCCCCTCGCAGCCCCGATGGCCAGAGCCGGGGCTGGACGCTGGTCTCCGGGACCGGCCGGGCGGCCGTGCTCACCTTGTAAGTCTCCCAGTTCCTGAAGAAGTTGACGGAGCCGTCCAGGCGCCGCTGGATGACCGTCCAGCCCCCGGGGTCCTGCCGCTGCTCGCACCACACCTGCATCAGGCGGTTGGTGTTCTCGGGCTTCACCAGGTAGATGGAGCTGGTGTCGTGGCCGTCCTCAAGCGCCTGCAGGCAGTCCCGCCACGGGCCTGGGGGCACAGCGGGCCGGTCACGCGCCCTCCCGTCACCCCCGCACCAGCCCCCCCGCCCAGAAGGCCCCAGGGCGGCTCCAGCCGGGACAGGACCCAGAGGGGACACAGAGGCCTGGCGGGGTGGTGACGGGCTGCCACGCTCTCTGCCCATCCCCCAAACTCAGGGAGCTGGAGTGTGAGGCCCCGAAACACAGGCACGGCTGGGACGGGAGGGGGCGGGGGTGGGGGGGCCCCTGTCAGGCTGATCTCTGCACCCCCACCCCCTTCACTCAGGCCCTGGTGGTGGCTTTGTTCCCCGGGGGCGGGCACGGCGCCTGGGGCCACGGAGGAGCTCTCAGGAGCGCAGGAAAGGGCTGGAGGCCTGAAGACATTTATTGACCCTAAAATATGAAAAGCAAACTATAAAGTCGGAATTTATAAGTATATAATTGCGTTTCTACTAAGCCGAACATCTTGTCAAGCTCATTAACTGTGAAATTTAGCCTTCATAAAAAAATGTTATGACTTTTGAGAAGAAAGTTGTGGGCTAGGTAGGTCTTTTTTTTTTTTCCCCCTCCTTCTCACTTCCCAAGAATTCCTGAACGTGCCCTCGCGTTCACAGAGAGCTCGGAGCCAACCTGAAATTAATTGCGTTGCTCTTGGCCAGATCGTTTGAGAAGCGAAATTATTAAAGCCCTTGGCAGGCCTCTGGCCGTGCTGGGTGCCGGTGGCGGGCGGGGCGGGCGCGTTTCTGGGTCTCTGATATGGCCAGGCCCCCCCACCCCCCTGTTTCTGGAAGATCTGGGGGCGCTCGGGCCCCCTCCCCACCCGTGTGTCCCCCTCGGGACACCTGACCAGCCCCCCTTCCCTGTTCCTCTACATTCTCTGCCAGGCTCTTGGGACCAGAGCAGAAACGGAACCCAGGGGAGCTTAGGCCGGGGGTCCTCGGGGGGGGGGGGGGCCCAGGGGTGCTGTGCGGGAAGTGGGGGCTCCAGGTGCCTGAGGGAGGTGGGTGGCCCGCTGTCGGGGCGGGGGCAGCGATCTGTGCGTGGCTTGGGGACAGGGTCTCCAGATAAGGCTGTGCCCCGGACGCCCGTTCCCGTGCCCGCACCCCCCGGCTCTTTCCGGGAGAGGCCGGCGCACGCCCGGGCCCGTGTTCCTAGAAGCGGCCTCAGCGGCCTGGATCTCTCCGATCTCGCGGGGACGTGGCCGGCCGCCAGGTGCTGTGGCATTTCTAGGATTCCTGTCAGCTCTCCCTCCCTCTCCCTCTCGGAAAACGCTCCGCACCCGTGCCCGGCGTTGCTCTCTCGCCCGGTGTGAGGGTCCCATGCCCGCCTTCCGGGCCCCGCAGGGAGGGCGGCGGCCGCCCCCGGCGCAGGGAGGGCGGCGGCCGCCCCCGGCTCAGATGTCAGCTGTGCACCCGGCCCTGCACCTCATGAGGTGCCCCCGCAGAGCGGCCTGTGAGGCAGATGGGGGGTGGGGGTCCGTCTCCCTGCAGCCGGGGTGGGGAGGGGGGCAGGTGTGAGTGTGCAGATCTCCAGGCCCAGCGTCCAGCCGCGCCCCAGCTCCTGACTGCCCCCGGCCCCCGTCACCCTCTCCTTCCCAGCTGGAGGACCAGTGATCCTTCGTCCCCCTGGGGCTGAGAGGCCAGGGGAGGCTCTGCCCGCTCCCCCTGGGCACATGCCCCAGGACCCCCGTCTCCCCCCACCGTAGGACTCCAGCAGCTGCTACCTGGGCCATGTTTCGCCAAAATGCAGCCAGTGAAGTTTGTGCCCAGGCTTCAAAGGCCCTATTTACACACTAGCCAAGGGCCAGAGCGATCGTACAGCAGGCGGGGGCCTTGCCTTCCAGGGGGTAACCCAGGTTCCATTCCCAGCACCCCTGGGTCCCCGAGCCCACCGGGAGTCATCCCCGAGTGAAGCCAGGAGTAAACCCTGAGCATCAGGAGAGGCAAAAACAACAAAAACAATTTTTTTTTTTTTTTAGTCTAGTGGGGCCCTATCGATAATGAAACAACTAGGGCACTTGCCTTGCACACAAGCTTGACCCGGGTTCCATCCCCGGCATCCCCTGTGGTCTCCCAAGCACCGCCAGGAGTGATGCCTGGGGGCAGAGCCAGGAGGAACCCCTGAGCATTGCCGGATACGGCTCCAAAACCAACAGAACATTCTAGTAAGGAGAAGTTCCCGTTGGTTAAAGCCCGACGGACTCGAAGCTGTCCAGGCCTGGGGCCAGGTTCTATTCCCCTGCACCCAGCGGATCGCAGGGCTGTCCCCAGGGCACGGGGGGTGGTGGGGGCGCGCCCTCGGGGCAGCCCTGGCCCCTGCCCGCCTGGCTCTGCCTGTTTCCCTGCTGTGGAGCGCTCAGGTGTGGCACTGCCCCGTGGGCACCTTCTCCCCGACAGGCGTGTTACGGCTGGGGGCGGGGGCGGGGCAGGGGTGGCCAGCGGGCGCCTGAGCCCCCTGGCGCTTGAGCCTGCAGGGGCCAAACGCCAGATCGGGGCATTTATCAGTGGCCAGCTGGGAGCCTGTCTCCTGTGTCCCGGGAGAGGCCGAGCTGGGAGACAGCTGTGGAGGAGGAGAGAGGAAGGGGGGGAGGAGCAGGAGGAAGAGGAAGAGGAGGAGGAGGGGAGAGAAGGAGGAGGAGAAGCAGGAGGAAGAGGAAGAGGAGGAGGAGGGGAGGGAGAGGAGGAGGAGGAGAGGAAGAAGAGGAGGAGGAGAAAGGGAGGGAGAGGAGGAGGAGAAGGGGAGGGAGAGGAGGAGGAGGAGAGGAAGAAGAGGAGGAGGAGAAGGGGAGGGAGAGGAGGAGGAGAAGGGGAAGGAGAGGAGGAGGAGGAGAGGAGGTAGAGGAGGAGGAGAAGGGGAGGGAGAGGAGGAGAAGGGGAGGGAAAGGAGGAGGAGGGGAGGGAGAGGAGGAGGAGGGGAGGGAGAGGAGGAGAGGAAGAGGAGGAGGAGAAGGGGAGGGAGAGGAGGAGGAGAAGGGGAGGGAGAGGAGGAGGAGGAGAGGAGGTAGAGGAGGTAGGGAGAAGGGGAGGGAGAGGAGGAGGAGAAGGGGAGGGAGAGGAGGAGGAGGAGGGGAGGGAGAGGAGGAGAAGAAGGGGAAGGAGAGGAGGAGGAGGAGGTGGAGGGGAGGAGGAGGAGGGGACGAAGAGGAGGAGAGGAGGAGGAGGAGGAGGAGGAGGGCGCAGGGGTCTGGCTCCGACTCTGCCATCAACCTGGATGGCGTCGCCCCTCAGGAATCCGGGCAGTTTCGTGCTAACAGTAACATTCTAGACCAACGCTGGTCAGCGCAGCTCCTGGCCTCCCCGCTCCCGGGACCCTGCACACACGGACCTGCCCCCCTGCCCTTGTCACTCCCGTCCCTGCTCCCCGCCCTGGTCCCTGCCGCTGACTCTCCCGCCCGGGGTGAGCCCCTTGGAGGGGCCAGGGCTGTGCCCGACTCCGGGCAGCGCCGCTGACTCCAGCCACCCGGAGACTCGTCCCATGAGGTGGAGGCAGGAGCGCGAGTCAGCGGGCCTCCAGGAAGGCCAGGCGGGCCGGGTTCTCTGCAGGACCCAGCCCCCTGCACCCCCAGTCGCAGCTCTCTCTCCATCCCCCGGGAGTGCAGCCCTCGCCAGCACGTTTCTTCCTGGGCCTCCGTCCCGGAGAGGCCAGCGGGGATCAGTGGGCCGGGGGACAGGGCACCTCGAGACGCCCGTCCCCACTGGTCCGGACGCGAGTTTCCAGAGCAGCCTCCCCCGGGCCTCGCCACAGGCTTCATCGGAACTGGGAGGCCCTGAGACCCCGCCAGATCCCAGATAGGACAGAGCCCAGACAGAGAGCCGGGAAGCCGGGGGCGGCCTGGCCTCCCTCTCCCTCGGTGGCCTGCGGCCAGCCTCCGGCGGCCTGGCTGGAGGTGAGCTGCTGGGGAGGGACAGCCTCGGACCAGTGCCTGCTGCCCCCGGGGGCTGAGCGGGGCCCGGGAGCATCAAGGCAAGGCAGGGGGGCTGGGGTGGCGGAATGTGAGCACGGGCCTTGCCGGGGCCCTCCCCGCCCCGCCCAGTGACGTCCCCGGAACAAAGCCGCTGAGCCAGGCATGCACAGAGGAAGGTTTTGTCTCCCAGGAGCCCCACCTGCCCGCAAGCTCCGGGGACAGACCGGAGCAGGGCCCCCAGCGCCGCCTCCTGCCCCTCCCCGCCCCAGCCCGGCCCCGGGTCTGGTTCCAAGGGGCCAACACCGACAGCCTGTTCAGGAAGGCGCGCGGGTGTGCGCAGGATCGAGCAGGGACAGCGGCCCGCCCGGCCCGGAGGGGTGCGATGACTGGGAGGTCATGATCCCCGGGCGTGGCCCAGACCCGGCCCCCTTGGCCCCCCCACCCAGGCCCCCGGCTCTACCCTCATCCCCGCAGCCCCTTCACGGTGCCCGTCTCTGCCTCAGTGTCCCCACGGCCCCTCCACAGACGGGCTCTCGGGGTCTCACGGAGGACCCCTCGTCCTGCCTCCCCACCTTCGAGCGCTTGTTCCCGTTGAAGGTTCTGCACCGGCTCCCAGAGCGAGCCCCGGAGAGGCGGGGGCCAGCCTGGCCTGCACAGAGACCCTGCTCGAGAGTCGGGTGGGGCTGGGTGGCTGGTGACCTGCTGCTGAGTGCCCGCCCTCACTGCTGTCTGCAGCGCCTCGGGGTCGCAGCCCCTGGCCCCGTTGGGCAGAAGGGGAAATCGAGGCAGAGAGGAATCAGATTCTGGCGCGAGTGGACCAAGGCAGGAACCTGGGGTCTGTCTGCCCACCCGCACCTGTCAGACCCGGAAGTGGTTGAGTGTGAGGCCAGAAAGGGGGAGGTGCAGGGGGCACCTCAGAGCCCGCCCCAGTCACCCAGGGTCTGTGCTCTGGACACCCCGGGCCTCTGGCCTGATGCCCAGACTTAGGGGCACAGCGCCCTCCCGCCCTCTGCTCAGGAGACCCCAGACTGGCACGGGAAGGGCCGATCTGTAGAGGCCGTTTCCTCATTGCTGTGCCTTGTAACTCAGCAGGGCGCCTGGCACTGGGTTCGATTGTTTTGTTGGGGGGGCCACACCCGGCAGTGCTCAGGGCTCACTCCTGGCTCTGCACTCGGCAGTTACTCGGGACCGTATGGGGTGCCGGGGGTGGAGCCCAGGTCGTGCAGGGCCAGCCCTGTACCTGCTGTCCTGCTGCTCCAGAACCTGGGCCAGTTTGGGGGACGCTGTGTATTTTGACAGTGTTTTATTTCATCTTCCAGTGCTATTTTAATCCTCCCTCAGCCGACAGATGGGGACGCTGGGGATCAGAGGGACGGTGGCTTGCCTCGTGTCCCAGAACAAATCAGGATTTGAATCCAGGCCAGAGAGCCCCGAGATCATGTTCTCTGGGCACATACCCCAGGGACGTGTTCCACGTGGTGCGGTGAGATGGGTCTGTCCGGCGCCACCACCGCCCGCTCACCGCCCCGGGCCTTGCCACAGGCTGCCCTGCACACAGGCTGCCCGGCCCCTCTCTGGGGTTAGCCGGAAGCGGCCCTTCCTGGGACCTGCACTTATTTATTTTTATTTTTTTTTCGACGTGTGAAGCGCCCGTACAGCAGGACCTTTTCGGTATAAACACCGCCCGGGTCATCCTGCGGACGCCTGCCCAGTTCCCTGGTTCCGGGCTGATGTGAGAAGGGATCTAGCTCTCCCCTGGCAGCCCGCGAGGGCCTGGCCTGTGGGGGTGGGGTGGGGCGGGGGCGCGCGCAGCAGGATGAGGACTGCGGTGTCCCCCCAAGCCGTGCGGGAAGGAGCCCAGGTCTCACATCCAGCCTGCAGTGCCCGCGGGCGAGTGAGTGAGAGGGTCGGTCTCCCCGCCCGGGGGCTCCCGGGGAGGGCCTGGTGGGCCCCAGCGTTGCCCGGCGCAGGCTCCGCCCAGCCCCCAGACCTACCTGCAGTCTCGGCGCGAGAGCCCGAGAGTGGCCGCGTTTGCCCCTGCGGGGACCCTGCGTGGGAAAGCCTAGACCCTCACGTTCCGGGAACCGTGTGCACGCGTTCGGACCACCCGTCCCCAGCTGTGGACACCCTCCCCCGCCCCATCTCGGCCCGTGGTTGCTGTGGCAAGCACTTTCCAGATGCCAGCCCGGCCCGGGGCCAGCCCTGGGACTGTCCCCCCCACTCCCACCCCCCCCCACACACACACACACCCCTGCCAAGCACTGAGCATCTAGAAGAGTCCAGGGAACTGGAGCCGGGAGTCACCTGTTCTCTCCCGACTCGCCCCCCTTGTTTCCCGCACCACCTTGGAGTCCTCCTCCACGGCCTGTGGCCCCTTCCCCTCTCCCTGGGGCCAGACCCCCAGAGACCTGGCGGGGGGGGGGGTCGCTTGCATGGCTGGCCCTCCGCCGCTCCCCTCCGGCGGGCGCCCCGACCCACTTACCCGACGGCTTGTCCGTGGAGGACGGGAAGCTGGTGAGGGTGGGCATGGTGGGCAGCGGGGGCGGGAGCACCTTCAGGTTCTGGTCGCTCTGGATCTCGTTGGTGGAGATCTGGTTGGTGATGCGGTTGTAGGGCGGGGGCGGCGGGGGCGGGTAGGCGCGGGGCGGCGCGGCGGGGGCGGGCGCGGGCGGGGGCAGCGGCCGTGCGGGGGCGGCGGGCGCGCGCTGGCAGTGCTCCTCCAGCTGGGCGATGACCTCGGACTGGTTGTGGGCCAGCGTGGCCAGGTGCTGGTACTTGTGCTCCAGGTCCCGGTAGCGGCCGGCCAGCTGCAGCATGTCGGCCGTCTGGTTGAGGACGCGGCTCTCCAGCTGCGACAGCTCGAGCGCGTTGTCGCGCTTGCGGATGATCTCGTGCAGCAGCTGCATGTAGAGCTGCGTGACGCGCGAGTTCATGTTGCGGCTCTCCTTGCGCAGCAGCTTCACCTCGCTCACGATGCCGCCGTCCACCTCCACCAGCTGCTGCAGCGCCTCGATCTGCCGCTTCTGCTTGAGCAGCTCGCCGTGCAGCAGCTCCAGCTCCTGCCGGTGCACGCGGTTCTCCAGCAGCACCTCGGGCTCCTTGGAGTTGACGCAGATGGCCCCCGTCACCCGCTGCTGGGGCACGATGAAGGTGTAGGTGCACTTGTCCGCGGACTCGCCGCCGCCGGCCCGCTTGTACCGGTTCAGGTAGACGAACTCGCCCTGCGCGCCCTCCTCCGCGCCCTCCTCCGCGCCCTCCTGGGGGCCGGCGGCGGCTGCGGCCAGGGTGGCCAGCAGGCCCAGCCACCAGCAGGTCACGCCCAGCAGCGGCCGCATGGTGCGGGGGGAGCGGTGCCTTGCAGACGGAGCCTGGGAGAACCTGGAAGGCGGTAGACAGAGGGCGGAGTTGGGGGGGTCCTCGGTCACGAGCCGGCCTTTCCACCAGCTCAGCCTCCCCCCCTCCCCCATCCCCTGCGGGTCTCCTCAAAAGCGGGGAGCTCCCAAAGCCAAGAAGGGGCATCCGCACAGCAGAGGGGGGAGGGAGGGGACGCGGCTCCTGAAGGCGGGAGGCGTGCTGGGTGCCGCTGTCCACTGAGCCGCTGGCGGGAGATCCCGCCGCTAAGGGACGGTCTCTGCCTCACGCCCCTCCGCTTCTGGACTCCCACCCCCGTCTTCCTCACCCCTAGAGCCTCCCCTCCGTGGCTTCTGCACCCCTTTGCAGGGGGGCCCTCCCCTCCGTGGACAGCTGCCGTGTCCAGTTCAGTCCCGCGCTGCCCCCCCCCACCGCCCGCCTCCAGGCTGCTGCCCCGGGTGTCCAGCGCATACTTGTGAAATGAATGAATGGCCGGACCCAGCGTGGAATGTGGCCGCCTTTGCCGTGGACAGCATCCCTGAGAGGCTGCGTCCAGTCACGTGGCTCCAGCCGGCCCGCGTGAGCCAAGCCACACAGCCCAAACAGGAACAAACAACCGAGCCCTTCTGGGGCCAAATATTTGCAGCAGCTCGTAACTGCCTGATCCCGATCATCGCAACGTGATCAGACCAGGAGGGGAGGCAGAAGTCAGGCACGTGGCGCTGGGCTCGCGCCAGGCCGGGTCTCCCCGGAGCGTCTCTGCGTGCCCGGGCCCCCAGCCTCACGGGGCTTACCCCACGCGCGGAGGGCCCCCCGGACACCGCTGTGCCAAGCAGTGCAAGGGCTGGGTGGGGCGGCCTGGCCTCCCCCGGGGTCAGGACAGCGGCCCTGAGAAAGTCACCTCGCTGACCCTGACCCCTGAGTGAGGTCGTGGGACGGGCCTGGCCAGGAGGGCAGGCGGGGCCGCGCGGGGACCCCGCCCCAGCCCCTGCTTTTGCCCAGGCACTGTGACTGCTTCACCCTCAAGAAGGCCCTCTCGGGCTGGAGAGATAGCACAGCGGGTAGGGCGTTTGCCTTGCACGCGGCCGACCCGGGTTCAAATCCCAGCATCCCATATGGTCCCCTGAGCACGGCCAGGGGTAATTCCTGAGTGCAGAGCCAGGAGTAACCCCTGTGCATCGCCAGGTGTGACCCAAAAAGCAAAAAAAAAAAAAAAAAAAAAAGAAGGCCCTCTCACTGGGGCGATAGTACAGCGGGGAGGGCGTTTGCCTTCCACGCGGCCGACCCGGGTTCGATTCCCAGCATCCCAGGGGGTCCCCCGAGCACCGCCGGGAGTAATTCCTGTGTGCAGCACCAGGAGGAACCTCTGAGCATCGGGTGTGACCAAAAAAGAAAAAAGAGTTCTCCCAGGCTGCTGCTGCACTTCTCCGCTGAGCCCTGTTGGCGCTCACTGTGTCCCTGTTCTCTCTGGACGCCGCACTCTCGCCCAAGCCCTTGCCAGCGCCACCACATCAGCCCAGGCCCCGCCCCTTACCTAAGCCCCGCCTCCATGCTAGGCCCCGCCCTCTGCGTCACCCCTTTCTTGTCTGGCCCCGCCCTCAGTGTTAAGCCCCGCCCCTCACTGCCTGTAGGCCTCACCCCTGCCTGTCCCCCTCTGCCCTAACCCCTATCCTAGGCAGGATCGCCAGGGCGTCCCTTGCCTGGCCCGTGGCCAGCTCTCCGTCAGGTCCCTTCCATTCTGCCTTTGCCCCTCCACACTGCCAGGCGAGGCTCGCTTCTTCCCTCGTGCCACCCCTTCCTCCCCTCGGGCATCTGCTCCATTTCTGTCTCCTTGGCTGCTTTGCCCAGGTCCAGGGGCGGGGCGGGGCGGGGCGGGGACTGCAGTTCCCTCTGCAGGGTTCTTCCTCCCCTGGGGGTGTGGCTATGCCTCATCCCCAGACCCTGATGACAGTGCTCTCTCTCCCCTCTTGACTGACTGCCACTTCCAGTCACCAAACCCGACTCACCACAAAATGGCCTCCCGGGGTCACCCCACCCCACCTCTACCCCAGTCCTCGAGGGTGCCAGTGGGGCACCTCAGGGCTCCCGGCCGAGCCCGCCTCCTCCCAGCCTCCCGCTCACCGCCTGGGGCTGCCCCAGCCCCTTCTGCCCCCTCCCCAGCACCCCAGCTCGCCCTGCTCCCCCTCTTCCCAGCACAAGAGCGACCTTGCGAGGCTCATGGGTGGGGTAAGCGTGCCCACCCCCCCCGCACCCCAGCCCCCGGGCACGGGGTCCTGGGCTCAGGCTCTGCTCTCTCCTCACTGATGCTGCACTATCACCTGCCCAGTGCTCAGCCCCCCGCCCCCCTGCTTATCTGTGACTGTCACCTCCCCCACCCCTCTGTTCACCGTCACACATGTGGGGTCTCTCTCTGCCCTGCCGTCCAGGGCTGTAAGCACCGAGGGGTCGCCAGGGTATGTGTCGAGGGGGGGTCTGAGTCATCGCTGCACCCCCGGAGGCTCCCCAAGTAAGTGGGGACGCATTAGGACACACCCGTGAGCAGCTGCCGGAGGCCAGCGGCCGGCGCCGAGGGCGTGGGCGCTATTAATAGCCGCGTGTGCCACTGTGTGTGCCCTGAGCTGGGGCTTGGCTCCTGGGTCAGAGGCCCCGAGTCTTTCTAAGGAAACAGGCCCCGAGAGGCCCAGGACGTGCCTCCCGCCACCCAGCCAGAAAGGGGCAGAGGCTGGACGCAGCCCGAGGCCCTTGGACCCCCAGGCCCTCCCAGTGGCTCACCTAGGAACAGGCGTTCTACGCCCAGCCCAGCCTGCCCCGGGGGCTCCCGCGTGTGACCTACGGAACGCACAGTTGCAGGGTCGACGTGTGACTCTGGTCACCCGCAGTTACAAAGGGAAAATCAGAGCCACCATCATCACTCTCTGGTTTCACACGTTTGCCCGTAACTGGGCCCGGCTTCTCCGGGGTTCCTTTGGGGGCCCCTCGGAGGGGGGCTTGGGTGGGGGGGTGGGAGGGGGCAGGCCGATCTCCTCCGAGTGGGAGAGCCAGCCCAGGCCTGGCGGGCGGGCGGGCGCGGGGAAGCGCTGGGAGCTGGAGTCTGGGCGGGTCTGGCCGGGGCCTGCAGGTAGGGCCGCGTGAGGGTGACGCTGCTGGAAGCCGGCTGAGTTTGTGAGTGTTTGCCCCGTTTCCACAGCACTGGGGCCAGCCGGGCTGCGGGAACAATGGGAGGAGCCCCTCCCGGCGGCGGGGGCGGCCTGCCCGCGGCTCGCTCACCTGCTGCTCCCTCACCTGCAGCCCCAGCCAGCCCGGCCCCGCCGCACGCCAGGGCTGGTGCTGGAGACGCTGCCAGGGGCAGAGCGGCAGCTGGCGGTGCCCAGGGAGGGCCGGTTGCAGGCCTCTCCCCCCGCCTTGGGGGTGGGCGGGGGGCAGCAAGGCTCTCTTTGAAGACTGTTTCTTGCAACGTTTTTTTCTTTTTTTCTTTTTGGGTCACACCCGGCGATGCACAGGGGTTCCTCCTGGCTCTGCACTCAGCAATTACTCCCAGCGGTGCTCAGGGGACCCTATGGGATGCTGGGATTCGAACCCGGGTTGGCCGCGTGCAAGGCAAACACCCTCCCCGCTGTGCTCTCGCCCCAGCCCCTCTTGCAACGGTATGACTAAACTGTGACCCAGATGGGACCACGCGTCTCACGCTTCTCCCAGGGGGCACCACCCCACCAGGCGGGTACCCGAGGCAGGGCGAGGAGGCTGCGGCTCAGAGAGGCTGCAGTGGGGCCCCGGGGACGCCACCCCAGCCCGGTTCCTGCCGCCGACTCGGCGCTCACGGGTTCCGGGTTCCGAGGAGGGAGGGAAGGACAGAGCCTGAGCCGGTGGGGGCCCCAGCGAGAGATGCTAGTCCTGCATCCTGACGCCTAGGCAGGGGTGCAGCTGGGACCCAGAGCCGCCCACCGAGGGCCCCGCCAGCCTGACCCAGGGCCCCGGCCTTCCACTCAGTTATTTTTCTTAGAGATTCCAACCTCCCCCCCCCCACCATCAGTTTTGTGCTAGTTTGGCAGTTCTTGATGGGCAGTAATGAGTTTGTTTACTTTTGCTCTCTTGGTATTTATTCAACTAATTGCGTCCCCAGGGACAGCGCCTGCCTCCGGCATTCCAGTCAGCTGAGGCCCGCGAGGGCCCCGCTCCAGTCACCGCCGTGCGGCCCCGGCCTCGGTTTCTTCCTTTGACCGACAAAGCCAGAGCAGGTCTGGCTGTTTTCCTTGGCTCCGGGTCGGAGGTAGAAATGGTTCTTGAAAATGGCTTTTCCACATTGTTCCGTGAGGAGTTTCCACTGTGTGCAGGGCTCACCCCCAACACACACACACACACACACACACACACACACACACACACACACACAACATGGGGCTGTGTGACCGGCACATGTGACGGCCGGGCCTCCCTTCCCGGGGCCAGGGGGGGGTCCCCCGCAGGCAGCCCCCCACCTGCCTCTCCAGCCCAGGCCGAGCAGGACCACACACGGCGCGCCCGGGGACAGCTTGGGCCGGAAGAGCGAGCCGTGAGCACGAGACCCGAACCTGCCTCCCGATCCTCCCGCGGGGACAGTCCCGTCAGGCCCTGGCCGAGGGCGCACGTCGGTCCGTCCCCCGCCCAGCCCACAGCCCCAGGCCCTGCGCTCTTTGCTCTGAGGGGAACGGCGGCTTGCTCACTCCTTGAGTTGTTCCTTTTTCTTTTTTCTTTCTGGCTTTTTGGGTCACACCCGGCAATGCTCAGGGGTTACTCCTGGTGGTGCTCGGGGGACCCTATGGGATGCTGGGAATCGAACCTAGGTCGGCCGCGTGCAAGGCAGACGCCCTCCCCGCTGTGCTGTCGATCCAGCCCGAGAGTTGTTCCTGAGGCGTACCCCGGCGCCACCCACGCCCCAGTCCCCCGAAGGTGCTAGCGGAAGCTTCCAGATGGAGGGCTGTGTGTGGCTTAGCTCGGGGTCATCCCCAGAGCAGAGCAGGTGGTAAGGAAGCTCCGAAGCTCACTGGAGCGGGGGTGACCAGGTCCTCTCTCTGGTCTCCCTCCTGCCCCCAGGACAGCTGACCCCTGCCCCCCCCAAGGAAGCCTCTGCCCCGCCCTTGCTCCCGAGCATTCCGTGATGGCCGAGGAGGACCAGGGCAGAGCCCAGCGGGAGCCCAGCTGTGTCGGGCCCCTCTGGGACGGGCGTGGTGGGGGGGGACAGACCCCTGCACCCAGCTCTTGTGCTGCCCACCAGAGATGCTTGAGAAGTGGGGGTGGGATGGCCCCCCCCAGGCACCCGGGTCTCCTCAGCATACGCCCAGCAAAGCCACGTGACCAGGTGGCCCCCGAGGGGTGCCGGTGGCCGTCACTGGTCTGTGCCCACTGCCTTGGGGGTGGCCGCCCCCCCTCTCCCTTGATCATTGCGTCAAGGCAGTTTGGATGGGACGAAGCTCGCTCAGAAAGCTGCGAGGGAAGAGGGGAGGAGGGAAGGGCGCTCACGAGGGAACGCGGGCGCGAAAGCCCCAGCCGGAGAGGGAGGCCGGGAGGTGAGCGAGACGCGTGTTAGAGGGAGGACGCTGGGCCCCCTGTAGCTCCGTGCCGTGGAGCAGCACAGGCGTGTGTGCGCGCCGGTGGCCAAGGCCACGGCGGGGCCCGGGGACCCAGGTGGGCGCTCAGGCTGCAGGTGGCCTGGCCGAGCGCCGGCTGCCGCCCGTCCCTGGCTTCAAGGCTGGCACAGGCGAGCTTTGCGGGCTGGTAGCTCCTTGGCAGCCCACCCGGGGAGACCCCGCCGGACAGGGTCGGCAGGGATGAGCAGGGGGGTGCCCTCCCGGTGACTCAGCGCCAGCCGGGGGTCAGGGTGAGCCGCGCCACCCCCACCCCCCAGGCCCTTTCCCTCCCCGTGAGGAGCCGTGAATCATTCCCCGCCAGAACGCCGGGGAACGGGGGGCAGAGGGCACACTGCACACGGGGTCTGAGCCAGGCCCCGGCTCCCAGCACCCGCCCGCTCGGCCTCCCTGGCCCCTGCGGGCCACCGTGGCCAGGCCTGGCCCCGTGCTGGGGACGGAGCAGGCACACAGCGGGCAGGCCGGGTCCGGGACGGAGGAGCGGCCGGGGAAGCTGCCGTCCTGAGTCCCTTGTGCCGGGGAGGGCCGTGGTCACCCCACAGCAGGCAGCTGGCCCCGGTCAGGGCGCGGGACACGGCTGGGGCTTCTTCGCGGCACGTTGTTCGGGAGCCGTTTCGAGGTGCCCCCGAGCCTTGGCCCACGCCCTCTGTGCCAGGCGCCTCGGCCAGGGGTGGGGAGGGCACAGGAGTCTGCACGGCGTCTTGGAGCCCAGCCCCGGGCTGGCCGCGGCCCTGGCTCTGCAACCCCGGGGGCCTGGACACAGTGCCCCGAGCTGCACGGGCTAGTCCCTTGAGCACTGGGACAGGAGCTCCTGGGCCTGCCTCACTGATCCCAGCCGGCAGGAGGGCACTTACCCAGGGCCACCATCTTCCCTCCAGAAGGGAGCACAGGCTTTGGGAGCCGCTGACCCCCCTTCCGAGAGCGCCGTGGGCTCGTACCCGTGTCTGCCTGGCCGCCCGGCTGGGTGCTTCGCCCCAGACTATTTCTTTAGAGCAGCCTGGCCTGCTCGTGCCACTGTGCTCCTGGCTGCACGGGGTCTTCCCTGCCCCCCCCACCCCCATGCTCCCCTGGGCTGCCGACTCAGGCCTCGCCCCAGGGCACTGGCCCCCTGCCTCCCTGGCTCCTCACCATCGTCCCCTCGGCCCGAGTGCCGTCACGTGGGGTTCAGCGGCTCTCCCTGTACACGAGGGGGAGGTCTAGGATCTCGCGCAGTTCCCAGCAGGCCCCCTTCTGGGGCCAGAGCAGGGGCAGCAGCGGGGAATGGTGAGACGGGTCCGTCTGCGTTCAGGCAGGGGGCCTGATGCACCTCTCAGGGGACCTGACCCAGGGCGTGGGGGTCAGGGGGGCCGGGTGGGAGGGGAGATGTCTCCGCCAGATAGTACCTGGGAGGAGCATGCACTGTGGGGGCTGGAGGCCTTCCTGTGAGACTGTGACATCACCCACCCACCCACTGATCCACCCACCCATCCACCCACCCATCCTCGACCTACTCTCCACCCACCCAAACATCCACTCACCCACCAGCCACTCACCCATCCATCCAACCATCCATCCGCGCACCCTTCCGTCTATCCAGCCGTCACCCATCCACTCACCCATCCACCCACCCATCTACCTGCCGATCCACACTCCCATCAGTCTACCCAATCATCCGCCCACCCGTCCATTCACCCATCTACCTAACTGTCCACACACCCACCCATCTACCAGCCGTCCACCCACTCATCTACCCTGCCACCCATTCACCCATTCATCCACTCCCCATCCACCTACCCACCCATCCACCCATTCAGCCACCCATCCACACACCAGTTCATCTCCCCGTCCATTCATCATTCACCCCTCCACTCGCCCATCCATCCGTCCACATGTGCATCCATTTACCCATCCACCTACCCATTCATTAACCCACACATCCACTTACCTAGTCACCCACCATTCACCCATCCGCCCAACCATCCACCCACCCACCCACGCAGCCACCCACGCAGCCAGCGATCATCCCAGAGCGCTCAGCCTGACCCTGCGTGCGGCCTGGAGTCAGCAGTGGGCAGGACCTTCTTCCTTTCCCTAGAGGAGGGCTGGGATGGGAGCCCCTCCGTGAGGCCTCAGGGCACCTCTCAGAGATGAGACCAGAGGCAGCCCTGGGTTCGGGTGCCCACAGAGGGCAGATGCAGTGCAGCAGCGGGGCGGGTCATCAGCCCGGTCCTGCAGGTCGGTGGGTTAATGGGTGACTCCCCTTCCCCAGGGCTCTGCTTGGCCCCCCTGGCGGGAGAGACTGGGTCTGTCAGAGACCACCTTAGAGCAAGGATGGGACTGGCCTCCCTGTCAGAGAAACACCACCTCCCGCCCCGAGGTGCCCTTCGGTTTTTTTTTTTTTTTTTCCTTTTTGGGTCATACCCGGCATTGCACAAGGGTTACCTCCTGGCTCTGCACTCAGGAATTACTCCTGGCGGTGCTCAGGGGACCATATGGGATGCTGGGAATCGAACCCCGGTCGGCCGAGTGCAAGGCAAACGCCCTCCCCGCTGTGCTATCGCTCCAGACCCCCGAGGCGCCCTTCTGTCCGGAGACTGAGCCGGGCCCTGAGCCTGGGCTTCCTGCTCTGTTAGCTGGGGCAGAGCCAGGCGCTGTCCTGCGGCCCGTCGACTCCTGTGCCTCCCGCTCTGTCCAGTTGCCGTGTGCCGCTCTGCCTCCGCCCTGCCCCGCCACGGGGCGTGTCCCGTTACCCCTGGGGCCGTGATTCTGGGCACAGCCAGAGTGGAGGCCGGCCTTAGACACGGCTGTGTGGAACGGCACGGGCATGGCACGGTACGACAGGGAGGGGTTTGTGACAGCGTCGCAGTCACTTAGTGTGGAACTCAGGCTGCTGGGGGACACGGGGGAGGGGGGGCGACCTGCTCAGCCCCCACCTCCCCAGCACCCTAACAGCACCCTAAGGCCCTGCGGGCTGCCGTGTGCAGGGGCGCCGGCACGCTCCAGGGCGGCTGCTCGCACCAGCTGGGCGTGCAGCTGGCTTGCCCCTGGGGGGAGCGGTGCGGGTGTGTGTGTGGGGGGGGCCGCAGCAGCTGCGGGGAACCCCCACGCCCCCCCCAGGCAGGGACCCAGAGGCAGGGCGGGGCCGAGGCGCGGGGGCGGGTGGGCTCGAGCCAGCAGGACCAGGTTCCCACTGTCAGCCCCCTCGAGTGTGACCTGGGGCAGGGGAGCGGCTTTATCTGCAAACAGGGAGGTCCCCTGCAGAGGCAGAAGTTTGGGGGGGGGGAGGATTCCCCAACCCTCGTGGGCCCCTGCCCTGAGCGGCTCACACCGTGTCCCCGCCGCGCTAGCTGCCTTCTCTGCGCCCCCCGCGCCCCCCGCTGTGAGCTCTGCCGGCCTGCAGCACGCCCAGAGCTGGGGCACGGTGGGCCCCGAACCTCTCAGCCCTCGGAGCTCAAGGGCGGGCGCGTCCCCTTCTCTCCTGGCAGGGGGTGAGCAGCCCCCCCACACACCCCCGAGTTCTGGTGGGAGGGAGGCGTGGTGTGGGCGCGGAGGCGGGCGGCTCCCAGGGTGCACACCCCAGCTCTGCTCAGGGTCCCGGGTGCTCTGCCGGCTCCCCCCGTCCCTCCGAGGACCCCTAGTACCATCAGGGGCTGTGGGGCTTGCGGGGCAGGACGCCCGGGGGCCAGGGAAGGGGGGTCTGCTCCGTGCCTCTGTCCACCCCACCGACTCTGACCTGCACACTCAGTGACCGCTGCTCGCCCAAGCTTTGCCGCCCACCCGCGTGTCACCCACACACTCTGCGGGGCGCTGGGTGCCGAGCCCGCCCTGGGCCTCAGTTTCCCCGCTCATAAAGGCACCACAAGTGGGCAGTGCCCGACCCGGAGCAAGCACAAGCCAAGTGTGAGCTCATCCCGAGTGTTGGCACCGGGGGCGGGGGGCGGGGGCGTGTAATGGCAGAGGGAACCGAGGCTCGGGGCCGCGCGGGGGTCTCTGCTGGGGGCTGCGCCCTGCCCTGCCTCCCCCCGCCCGCAGCGCTGCGCGTGGGGGCACTGGGCCAGCCTGCAAGTGGCCTTCTCGGCTTTCCCTGACGCCCCAAGGCGGGAGGACGCTCCCGGGTGACCGCGCTGGCCTCTGGGAGCTGCGGTGATCCCACGGCGGAGGCGAGCGCCGACCCCTGACACACACAGCCCCGCCGGTCCCGCTCGGGGGTGTTATCTAACGCTCTCAAGGCACCGGGAACGCCAAGCCCGTGCCGTGCCCGAGACGCCGCCAGCCTCGCCCCCGCCACGTCCTCCGGGGCCCGGCTCCTGCTCCCGTGCAGGCTGCCGTGCGGGGTGGCGGGGTCCGTCGAGGCCACACACTGCCCGGGTCAGCACGGCGGCGGACAGCAGACGGCGGACGCGTCCCGGCCCTCAGCCTCTGTTCCCCCCGGCCGCTCTGCGCGCTGGGTTTGGCCTTGACCTGGGCACTGTCTGGCCTCCGGCCAGCGTGCTGGGGGGCCCAGAGCCGCCCACCTTCCCCTGCACACCGACCCGCCTGCACACGTGCACACACGCAGCACCCACGCGCCCGGGGCTCCTCGTGTGAGGGGGAGAGTGGGGCTCTCCCACGAAGCCCCCTGGAAGACCCCTGGGGCCTGGGGCGAGCACACTGCACACAGAGCCGGGAGGGGTCCGGGGACTGCAGCCCCAGACCCGGTGTCCCGCGTGGGCCCCTTACCTCTTCGCTCCTGGTGGCCCCGGGACAGTGTCACATGCTTCGCCCTGCAGGCAGAGTGTCAGTGGTGCCGCCCGTCCATGGTCCCCGGGGCTGTTCCCAAGTCGCCGCCCGTTTGCAGTCCCGCGTCTGCCCCTGGCCTCTGCTCGCTGGGCTCTGTCTGTCTCCCGCCTCTGGGCTCAGGCAGCCAAGCCGGGACGGGACGGGGCGGGGGCTGGCCGGGGTCCTGCTCACGACCTGCCTTCGCGGACCACGGGGGCAAGGGGTGGTCTCCAGGCCATGCCCCTCCTGACCCACACCGGCGGCCCCTCAGAGCTCAGGGCTCACCCCCAGGCGCCCTCCGGCCCCGCGGCAGCCTCATTTGAACTCCCGACTCCTTTGTGGGGCCTTTACGTGTGGCCGCCCGCCGGAGGAAGCGGTGCGCGCCGCCGGACCCTGGTTGGCTGCCGGCGCCTCTCCCCACCCACCAGTGCAAGAGGATCCCCGGGCCTCCCCGCGCCGGACAGAGGAGGGGCCACCCGCTGATGTCACATGGGCTGGGGCTGGCCCGGCCCCTCCCTCCTTGGCACCCGAGCCGGCCAGCTCCGCTCCGGGCCCGCCCACTCCCCCAGGCCCAGCTGCCGGGGTGCCGGCCGGGGCCAGAGCAGCCCCTCGGACTCGGCTGTTGGGCAGCGGCGGGCTCCTGGCCAGGTTGCTACCCCCTGAGTGCCCGCCTCTTGGGCAGTGGGGTCACCCCCACCACACACACACACACACACACATGCGCGCGCGCACGTACACGTGCACGCACACACACACACACACACACACAGGTGGCCTCCCCCCTGCTCAGCCATTCTCTGGGCCCAGCTCTCACCTCTGGAGCCCCCCAGGCTGGGGGCTCAGCCAGCAGCGCCCATGCTGTGACGGTGTAAATGCCCGTCACTCTCCCCCACCTCTCCAGGCCCCCGTGACTGCCTCCCCCCCCCCCCGGGGTCCCGGTGACCTCACCTGACCCCGGGGGCCACCTTGGGGGCTGCCACGCGTGCCTGGAACTCAGGTGGGTTCTCAGCTTTCTTGCGGCCTCACCCCGCACCTTCGCTGGGACCTCCTGGGTGGGCGCCCTTCATTGAGGTCTGCGTAGTGGGGGTCCCTGGGCACCCCCCTGTGGCCTGGTGCTGGGAGGCGGGTATGTGAGTGTCTCTGGGCCGAGCAGGGAAGGAGGAACCGAGCCTGAGCCCATGCAGGGTCTCTCCCCTGGGCAGGAGCGGGCCGGGTCTGCGGGGAGAGCGGGGGAGGGTGAGTCCCTCCGCCCCGTGAGGACCTACTGGGCTCCCCGTTCCTTACAAAAATCAGCTGTGGGGCTGGAGTGATAGCACAGCGGGGAGGGCGTTTGCCTTGCCCGGGGCCGACCCGGGTTCGATTCCCAGCATCCCTTATGGTCCCTCGAGCACCGCCAGGAGTGATTCCCGAGTGCAGAGCCAGGAGGAACCCCTGTGCATCGCCAGGTGTGACCCAAAAAGCGAAAAATAAATAAAAATGAGCTGTGGGGTGTGGTGGCAAGGTAACAGGATGGGGAGGGCAGCGGCCTTGCCTGAAGCTGACCCAGGCTCTGTCCCACACGGTCCCCGAGCCCACCTTGGCTGGCCCAGGAGTAAACCCGAGCACCAGCGGGTCTGGCCCCAAACCGGCGAGGGACGGTGGTGGTGGTAGAGCTGGTGAGTTTGGTCTGGTCAGAGAGAGGACCCTGAGTGGGCTTCCTCCTCCCTCCGCACGCCCCCTCCCCCCCGCCCGGGCAGGGGGGCCAGCACAGCCCTGCTCAGGCCACCATACCCCACTCTGCAGGGAGCAGGGCTCCTTGCCGGTGCTCCCCCTAGACTTCAGGGTCCAGTAAAGCAGGCCGGGCACCAGCATGGCTTTGACCTGCGTGGGGCAATCCGGGCGGGCTTCCCAGCAGTGGTGCTACCGCAGAGCCCCGAGGGCTGGGTGAGAATGGGCTGGTGGGGAGGTGGGTCCAGCGGAGGGCCCATCAGCGTCTCCCAACCGCAGTGCTCCTCGGGTCTGCTCCCAGGGAGAGGTGGGACTTGGACCCCTCCCCTTGGATCCACCAACGGCCGCTTCATGGCTCACCTGCGGGCTGCAGGGCTCAGCTTCCACAGTCGGGGACCCCTTCACCGGGCCTGGGAGTGGGTGTTTGTTCCCTTCAGTCCCTCCCGTGCGCTTCCGGCCCCGCCCCCTCCCCACCCCTCGGCCCCTCGGGGCTCTGTCTGCACACCTGTTGCCCACCGGGGGCCGAGCCTCCTGTCTCTAAGCTTCGTTTCCCCCGTGGTTCCGTCCGGGGACGCCGTTTTCCCGACTCACCTTCCGGCCCTGCCACGTGCCCCGTCACCTCCACCCGGGAACGCGCGTCCTGTCGACAGGATGGTGTTGGCCCCAGACCTCCTCCCAGTGCCAGCCTCACTCTGGCATCTGGGTTGCCGGTGCGCTGGCATTTGCTGACTCTGGCTCCTCTTCCCCGTGGGTCCTGTTTTCCTGTCTTTTCACGTGTCTGTCGTCACTCCTGAGTTTACTCTGCAGAGGGGTCCCCCCCCCCAGTGGAGGTGGGGGATCCTGGCCACTCGGGCCCATGAGCCAGGGACGTTGCCCGGCCTGCTGGTGTCTGGGGCTGTCCTGAAAATGCGGTTTTTCAGGACAAATGCTGTGTTTTGTTCTGGGAGGCAGGTAAATAAATTCCTGGCGGAGAACCTTGATCTCAGGGAGGTCCGGGTGTGAGGATCTGGTCGGGTTTGATCTGCGTCTGGCCCTCTGCACAGTATTTTGAGTTCTGGGCCCACGGCAAAGGCATCTCTTCCCGGGCAGTCCTGCTGCTGGCCTCTTGGCAAGTGTGTCTGTATCTCACCAAGAATAGGGTTGGCGGCGGGGGTCTGGAGCCATAGCACAGCAGGGAGGGCGTTTGCCTTGCACGCGGCCGACCCGGGTTCGATTCCCAGCATCCCACATGGTCCCCTGAGCACCGCCAGGGGTAATTCCTGAGTGCAGAGCCAGGAGTCACCCCTGTGCATTGCCGGGTGTGACCCAAAAAGTTTAAAAAGAAAAAAAAGAATAGGGTTGGGGGAGCACCCAGGGGGTTCCTGTGCTTCAGGGACCCCAGCTCCTGCTGGCCACGTGGCTTTGCGATGTTCTCAAATGCTCGCGAGCAGCTGGTGTTCACGTGGTACTGACGATTGTGGGGGCCAAGGAGTCGCTCGGAAAAATCAGTCTGCTGCTCCCCCCTTTCAGGACGCCCCGAGGGGCTCTGCTCAAGCTGCCCCTCCCCCCGGATCTCCTGTTCTCCTTCCGGGGGGCCTTCCCCAAACTTGCAGCCACTGCTCTCCGTGCTCCAGGGGTGAGTCCGCAGGGAAGCACCAGCGGTCAGCCCGGTGGGCCCGCCTGGTGTGACACGGAAGAGCGATGGCCGGGCCCGGGGCCTCGCCCGCAGCCTGCAAGGGTTCGAGGCAGACTCGGTGACTCGGAGGTGCCTGAGTGGACACTTCCCTGTGCTCTCCAGCGATCAGCTGGGCCCGAACTGGCCAGGCGCGGTGCCCCGTCCTCCCAGCGTGGGGCCTGCCTGGAGCGAGCCCGCACACAGCGGTCTTGGGCCCAGCCAAGAACGGCAGCGGCCTTGGGACTGGAGCCATAGACCAGGGAGGCACTTGCCTCGCACGTGGTCAACCTGGGTTCCATCCCCGGCATCCCATAGGGTCCCCCAAGCACTGCTGGGAGTCATTCCTGAGTGTAGAGCCAGGAGTAAGCCCTGAGCATCGCCACGTGTGGCCCAAAAGGAAAAACAAAAAAATAGCTTCGTCCTCACCCCTGTGTTCAGGCCCGGAAGCAGGACGCGCCCACAGCCTCTCTCCTTTCCTCTTTTGGGTTTCGGGGCCGCACCCCCAGCGGTGCTCAGGGCTGACACCTGGCTCAGTGCTCAGGGATCACTCCTGGAGGGGCACGGGGAGCATCTGGGATGCCGGGAGTCGAACCCAGGTTGGCCAGGTGCCAGGCAGGCGCCCTCTCCGCTGCCCTGCGGCTCCTGCTTGTCAGCCCAGCAGGCCGCGGTCCAGCCCTCGGGTCGTCTCTCAGGTCGCGCCCTGCCGGGTCAGCAGGTCACAGAAAGGCGGAGCAGAGGGTCCCCTCGCTTCCGAAGCCTGTGTCCCTGCAGTGCGTAAGACCCCGCGGGGGCCCCGCGCTGCAGGTCACACCCGGGCAGCTGAGAGACTTGCGCTTGTGGGCGGGGTCTTGGGGACCTCTGGACGTCCTGTCATGCCCGGTGTGCCAGCCGAGAGCCGCCGTGGGCACATGTGACCGTCCCAGCCCCACTTCTCAGCCCACCAGTGGGGACCGCGCCAGCCGCTCCCTCCAGGACAGCACCCGAGTGTCCAGCACGTTTGCTGTCTGCCCAGGAAGCGCACACGTGTGTGTGTCTTTGTCTGTGTGTATGTGTGTATGTGTGCTTGTGTGTGTATGTGCGTGTATCTGTGTATGTGTGTGCGTGCATGTGTGTGCATGTGCGTGTGTGCATGTGTATGTGTGTATATGCATATGTGTGCACGTGTGTGTGTATGTGTGCCTGTGTGTATGTGTGTGCATGTGTGTGCACGTGTGTGCATGTATATGTGCATGTGTCTGTGTGCACACGTGTGTGTGCGTGTGTGTGTATGTGCACGCCCCATAGTCCGGGGACGGGGCATGTGGCACAGGCACTTGTTCTGCTCTGGATTTAGTCCTCGCTGCCTCTGCCCAGGGCTGTCTGGTGCCCGGCCCCTCGCCCTCACGCTGCCTCCACCACGCCAGGCCCCGTCCCAGGAGTCCCTGGAGCAGGGGTGGGGTTTGCTGCTCCCCAGCCTCCCCCTGGGGACTCAGGAGGTGTGCTCGGGCGCTGGCGGGTGCTCCCTCCCGCGTGGTTGGTAGAAGTGGTGCCAGGGCGGGCTCTAGCTGCGGGACACCGGGTGGTCCTGGGGGAGAACTGAGCCACCCTAGACACCCGCTGTTACTCCGCACTGGTCTTGCCTGTGCGCGAGGGGGCGGCTGAGAGACCGAGGGGGTCCCAGCGAGGACTGATGGGGGGACGCTGAGTGAGGGGGGTGGGCGTGGGCTGGGCTGATCAGCCCTGAGGGGTGAGGGAGCGGGTCGGAGGACCATCCGGGCCAGCCCAGAGGCAGGGCGGTGTGAGGGGCCCGGGGAGAGAGGCAGCTCTCACCCTGCGTCAAGGTCACCACTCAGGGTTGCTGGAGGTGAGAACAGGCCTGGGGGGGAGGGCAGTAGCCAGGGTGGGGGTCGGGAGAGCCAGCGGCTGCCCAGCAGGGCCCTCGGGTGCCCAGTGCCTTCCCCTCAGCTGCTCCCCGTGCCCATCTGCCAGGAGGAGGCAGGAAGGCAGTGCCCATCGTGCCAGGGTACAGTGTACGTGGACTGTGCCAGTGTGTGTGTGTGGGGGGGTGGGTCTCAAAGGTGTGTGCAGGTGTATATCGGTGTGTAGGTGCACAGGTGTGAGTGTGTGTAGATCGCACAGGTGTGCTCATGTGTGTGCAGGTGTGTGCAGTTTGCACAGATGTGCTTAGGTTTGTGTAGGTTGTACAGATGTGGGGTGGGTTCGCTTGTGTGTGTAGGTGTGCACATGTGTGTAGTTTGGGGGCTGGAGCGATAGCACAGCGGTAGGGCGTTTGCCTTGCATGCGGCCAACCCGGGTTCAAATCCCAGCATCCCATATGGTCCCCTGAGCACCGCCAGGAGTAATTCCTGAGTGCAGAGCCAGGAGTGACCCCTGTGCATCGCCAGGTGTGACCCCAAAAAAACAAAACAAAACAAAAAACACATGTGTGTAGTTTGCTCAGTGTGTGGGTGTACCAGTGTTTGTGTGTGTAAGTCACACAGGTGTGCTCAGGTGTGTAGTTTGTTCAGGTGTGTGTAGGTTGTGCAGGTGTATACACATGTGTGTGGGGTATACAGATATGTGAAGGTGTGTATATGTGGGGGGTTGTGCATGTGTGTGGGGGATGCAGAGGTGTGACATGCATGTGTGTGAGTGTGTAGGTGTGCACGTGTGTGGGGGCTGCACAGGTGTGTAGATGTGTGTGGGGGTGTGCAGGTGTGTGCAGGTGTGCATGTGTGGGGGATGTGCAGCTGTGTGCATGTGTGGGGGATGTGCAGGTGTGTGCAGGTGTGCATGTGTGGGGGTTGGGCAGGCGTGTGTGTACACATGTGCTCAGGTGTGTGGTCTGTGTAGTCTGCACAGTGTGCAGGGATAGGTGTGTGGGGGGTGCGGGTGTGGAGGCAGCATGTGCCAGGGGCCCTGAGCTGTCGGCTGCCTGGCGTGCAGACAGTGATGCCAGTGTGTGGGTGCGTGAGGGTCCCGACGGGGCCCCGGGATGGGCCGGGGGCACGTGCCCTGGGAAGCGTGGACAGGCGGTGGCAGGTCCCCCAGCCCGCAGCCCGCCAGAGGCAGAGCTGGCCAGAGGTCAGCCTCGGGCCTTCCTGGCGCCTGGATTCACTTTCTCCCTTCCCCGAGCTTGGTGGGTGCGGCCGGCCCTGGGCTGTGCCTGGGTCCTGCCCGGCCGGCGGCCAGGGTGGCCTGGGTTGTCCCTGGCTTCTCAGGCCAGCAGGGCCTCCCGTGGCCGCTGCCCACAGGCCCTGCCCGGTGGGCCCCACGGGGGCCTATAGCCCGCCAGCTCCCCGCCTGTGGCCTGGGCAGTGCCGCGGGGGTCAGCCAGGCTGGCCGCGGCCTCAGTGCGAGTGTCCCACATGACTGCTGCCACCTGTCAGCCTCTCGTCTCCGCCTCCTCGCTGCGAAGTGGGGGTCAGCGACGCCGTATCTGCCCGCGAGGGCCAGTGACAAGTGTGGGTGCAAAGCACCCGTCAGGATGGTACACGGGAGCACTCCCGGGCCCACTCTCTCCACCCGTGTGTCCCGTATACAGCAGGTGCTCATCCCAGACCCACTCTACGCACCCCGTGTATACAGCAGGCGCTCATCCCAGACCCACTCTATCCACCCCGTGTATACAGCAGGCGCTCACCACAGACCCACTCTATCCACCTCGTGTATACAGCAGGCACTCATCACAGACCCACTCCACCCACCCCTGTGTATACAGCAGGCGCTCATCGTAGACCCACTCTATCCACCCCGTGTATACAGCAAGCACTCATCACAGACCCACTCTACCCACCCCGTGTATACAGCAGGCGCTCATCCCAGACCCACTCTATCCACCCCCGTGTATACAGCAGGTGCTCATCCCAGACCCACTCTATCCTCCCCATGTATACAGCAGGTGCTCATCCCAGACCCACTCTATCCTCCCCATGTATATAGCAGGTGCTCTCACAGACTTGCTTTACCCTGGGCCAGGAAGGGTCCCCGGGGGGTGGCTTGGCACACAAAATGTTGGGGGCTCTGCTCGTGCCCCCACCCTCACCCTCGGCCCCTGCATAAAGCTTCTGCCAGGGACGCCCCCGGCACCCCACAGGCCCCGATCACACCAGCCTGAGACCAGGGCTCGGTGCGCCCTGCGGCTCAGCCTGTGTCACCCCTGCCTGCCGCCTGCCTGCCGGGCGGAGACCGTGGGGCAGCGTCCCCCTCCCACTGAGCTGCCAGCGAGGCCGAGCCGCCCGGTGCCCCCAGGACCCTCGCCCGTCCTTTACTGGGGAACGCACCGTCCCGTCCCCTCCCCCCTGCTCAGCGAGGCGGGAGCCAGCGGACGCCCCGGACACGCGCCCTACTTCGGGTTGTGGTCAGTGTCCACGGCCGCCCTCCGCCTCCGCCCCCCAGCACCCCCTGGCATGCAGAAGCCCGGCCCGGCGGGGTCCAGGTTCTGTCCTGCCAGCGCCAGGCCCTGCCCTTGGAGGCCCGGGACCCCCTCCTGCCGCGCCGTGCCCTGTGAATGCCGTGATTCAGCGCGAGGGGGCCCCACCGCCGCCATGCCGGGGTCTCCCGCCACCACCTCCCCCTTGTCCGAACGGCCCAGGTGGCGTGGCCTGGGCCCGCTGCGGCGTCTCTGTCTTGAGGACACCTCTGTCCTGTCACCCGTAAACCAGCTCCCAGAGTTGCGTCGTCGTGTTCAGTAGAACCCACGTTAACTTCCGTTTCCTGCCCGCCCCGGCCCGCCACACCCCTCCCGCCCTGTGCACCCCAGACAGGGGTGGGGTCCCGAGGCGCCGAGGTTTCTTCTCCCCAGAGCCAGGTGTGGAGGCTGGAGGCAGATGTGGGGTCCTGGGCCGGGGGGACCTGCAGAGCCTCCAGCCAGCAGGGGGCTGGGTCCGTCCCCCACCCGCTGCCCCGGGGGGGGGGCGGGGAGCGAGTGCCCGTGTCCGACGCAGGCTTCCAGAGGGGCCGAGAGGAACTTGGGGGCCGGAGGAGGCGGGCCTGCCCACCCCAGCACCGCCCCTGAGCCCAGAACCCCCGCAGGGCTCGGAGGGGGCCGCCGGCCTGGTCACTGTCTGCTGCGAGTCGCTGAGGGGGGGTCACGCACGCTCGGCCCCCCCAGGAAGCAGGCAGAGCAGGTCTAGGATCAGCTGGTGGGAGGGGCCAGGGCGGGCCCGGGAGCAGGAGTCTTGACCCCGCTGGACAATGCTCGGCTGAGGACCACGATCTCCCTCTGGGATAGCCCCAGGGCTGCCGCATATCTTGTCCCCAACTTGCCACCTGCTGGGCCGGCCCGGGGGTACCGAGGCTTGTGGGGGGGGGCGGGTAGGCCCAGGAACAGGCCCTGAGCTGCCTCTTGCTGCCGTCTGAAGCAGGGGCTGGCAGGGCCTTCAGTGGGGAAGGCTCAAGCCTGGACGCGTGGTGGCCTCTGTGCTGCCCGGGGGGCCCCCACGGCTCTGCAGCCCTTGAAGTCCACGTCCTGCCTCCTGCCCGCCAGCCCTGAAGTGTGCGCCCCACCCCCACCCCGCAGACCCCCGTCTGGGGAAGGGGAGCAAGCGGATGCCCAGGCCAGGGGCGGGGAGGCCAGGGGCCAGGCAGGTCAGGGTTGGGGCAGGCCAGGGTCAGGTCAGGGTCAGGTCAGGGTTGGGCCAGGCCAGGGTCAGGTCAGTGTTGGGTCAGGCCAGGGTCAGGCCAGGGTCAGGTCAGGCCAGGGTCAGGCAGATCAGGGTTGGGCTAGGCCAGGGCCAGGCCAGGTTGGGTGGATCAGGCCAGACTGGGTGAGGGTCAGGACCCTGCTGGGGGCTGGAGTGATAGCACAGCAGGGAGGGCGTTTGCCTTGCATCCAGCCGACCCGGGTTCGATTCCCGGCATCCCATATGGTTCCCCGAGCACCGCCAGGAGTAATTCCTGAGTGCAGAGCCGGGAGTGACCCCTGTGCATCGCCGGGTGTGACCCAAAAGGAAAAAAAAAACAACCCTGCCGGGTCCGGTTCCGGCCTCTGGGCTGTTGGGAGGGGGCAGGACATCCCGGCACGGGCCGGGGGCCACACGCTCCCCTCAGGACGCGCCCCCAGTCTCCGAACCCTGGAAGCTGAGGAGAGGGGCCCAGGTCTGTACCCTCAGGCCGTCCCTCCCGGGCACAGCGATCCACGGGCACACCCGGACCAGCAGGCCTGTCGGGAACAGCTGATCAGATCAGATGCCCAGACCAGGACGAGGCTGCTCCAGCCCCGCCTCAGCGCCTGCCCCGGCCTCCTCCTCCGGGCAGGCGGCGGCTCCCTGGCCGAGCAGTGCCGTGGCCAGTTTTCCATTGTGTCATGAAGCCTCGGACCCTGACCCACTGTGGCCCTTGACCTCAACCTCCGTGTAGGGCCTGGGGGTGGGGGTGCTGAGCGAGTCCCGGGCTGCCCGGATTTGGGGTGCAGCCTCCAGTCGCCTGAGTCAGCCTCAGCTCCCACAGCCCTTTGCCCCCTTTGAAGCCGGTGCCAGGAGATTTTCCTGTCACCTGCCACCTGCAGGTCTCTGGCTGCAGCGTCTGTGCCCGTCTCCTTCGGTGAAATCGGTCCCGGAGGGGCGGGAGCCATCGCACAGCCGACGGGCACCGGCCTTGCACACAGCCGGTCCCTGCGCCCCGCCCGAGTGATCCCTGCCCCGGGCGCCAATGCTCGGGGGCCCGTCCGCGTCCCGGCACCAGCCGCACCTTGTCTGGGCTCGCCCAGCCCGGGCAGGGCTTGGCCGGAAGGTGGGTCACGCGTGTCCTGTGCCGACATGTGGCAGGCCAGGTGGGCGAGCACGGGCAAGCCACGCTGGGCCTTGGCCCTGAGAGGCCCCTGGGAGAAACTTCCAGAAAGGGGCTGAGCCAGGAGGTCCCCGCCCTGCCCTTGCTGGGTCCCTCTGAGCAGGGCCTGGGCCCCCAGGGGGTCACTCAGGGTCACTCACTCTCAGGACAGGGGGGTCCAGCAGTGAGGACGGGACCAGAACGGAGACCTCGGGGGCGAGGTGGCTGGAGAGCCAGCACTGACTCACCTGGGGGGTCCGGCGCCCCCAAACTCCACCCGCAGGAGCGTGAGCAGAGCCAGCACAAAGGGGAGGAAGGGGGGCCTGACTGGGGGGCTCCAAGGCTCACACCGCCCTGACCTGCGCCTGGAGGGGAGAGACCCCAAGCCCCCCTCACAGCAGGGGGAGGACTTACTCTCTCGACCTCTCACCACTGCCCACCTGCGGCCCCTCCTGCCGTGTCTCGGCCTGGAGAATGGGCAGAGGGCAGAGGGCGCTGGACCAGTAGGCACGCCCACTTGCGGGCAGTCAGGGAAGGCCAGACAAGACCGTCTTCGCCGTTGGAGGGACCCACAGCGGCACATGGCCCCTCCTGGTTCCTCTGATCCCCTCCTGATCCTACCCGATTCCCTCCTAGTCCCTCCTGATCCCTTCCTGATCCCATCTGATCCCCTCCTAATCCCACCTGATCCCTTCCTGATCCCTACCTGATCCCACCTGATCCCCCTGACCCCTCCTAATTCCTTCCTGATCCCTTCCCAATCCCCTCCTGGTTCCCTCCTGACCCTTCCTGACCCTTCCTGATCCCCTCCCTGGTCCCCTTCTGATCCCTTCCTGGCCCTTCCTGGCCCTTCCTGATCCCCTCCTGATTCCTTCTTGATCCCCTCCTGATCCCTTCCTGACCCTTCCTGGCCCTTCCCGATCCCCTCCTGGTCCCCTCCTGCTCCCTTCAGATCCCCCGCTCCTCTCTCGGGGCCCCAGTGCCTTCGCACCCCCAGGACGGGTACTCTCCCCCCCACAGGACACCCCCTGAGCCCTGCAGCCTGTGGCCATTATCTGGGCCCAGTGTCTGTCTGGGACCTGCAGCGGGACCCCGTAGGGCGGGTCTGGCAGTGTGGGGGGAGGTGGGGACGGGGCGACCGGCTCGGCAGCCGTCTCCTTCACGGGCGTAAACGTTCCTCGCTTTGGCGTGGGGGGCCAGGGCTGTTTCGGGAAGTTCTCGGCCAACTGCCAGAGGTTCGAGGAAGGCCCCGAGAACACAGCCCTGCTCGGCCCCTGCGGTGCTGCGACCTCCCGGCCCGCCCCGTCACAGGCCCTCGCCTCGGTGGACCTTGGAGTGCTCGGGGCCAGAATTGGGGTCGGACCCCCGAGTCCGCTGTGCTGTGCTCCAGACCCCATAAACTTCCCTTCTTAAGCGAGAGATGTTCTTTGAAACCTTGCAAGAGTAGGGCCACGTGCGCGGAGAGCAGGTGAAGGGGCGGGGGCACCTCGCAGGGGTGGGTGAGGGTGGGTGCCTCGGGAGGAGGGAGGGGCAGGCGCCCAGTGGTGGCGTCTGCTGGGGAAAACCAACCACGCAGGGTGGGGAGAGGGATGGGAGAGGCTGGAGGGGGTGCGGGGTGGGGCGGGGCTCCCCCAGCGCCCGGGCTGCCCCCCCCCGCCTCACCACCCCCCTCCCATCCGGGCGCAGGCCTGGCACGGGGCTGTGTGAGGCCAGCACGCCCACCAGGGCCACTTTCCCCAAGTATGGACAGCTGGCAGCCTGTCTGGGCCGGGTGGTTTTCGTATTCTTTATTCAAGATGACTTGGAAATGGAGAATCGCACGTTAGAATGTTATCGCCTGTTGCTGCCTTATATGTCCGTGCGCCTGGGTCTGCGTTTGGCACGTGAGAGCATGTTGCATTGTAGCGTGGCGCCCACAGCCTCTGCCAGGTGGGGGGGAGGCGGGAGGCAGGGGGCGGGCACGGGCGCGTGGGAGACCCGACTTCACACAGCTCCATGGAGGCAAATGGGAGCAGCACCCCCTGTGGAACATTCTGGAAGGGCCCAGGCCTGCAGTGGGCCACCCAGTGCCGGGGCATCCGGCTACAGGGCAGAGGTGGTGACGGGTGTGGGGGCCTGGTCACCTCTGTCCCCCCAGTTGTGCAGACCTGCCTGTGTGCAGGGGCTCCTGGGCCCAGCACGGGTGACCGGGCAGTATGGGCTGGGCAGGTTCCCGTCCCCGTGAGCAGAGCACGGGGCGTGCCGGGGCCCACACAGTGCTCGGGGCCAGTGCTCTGGCCTCTGGCTGCAGAGACTCTGGGGGGGACAGAGGAGCAGACGTATCTGGGGGGCAGGAGCCATCCTAAGGGTCCAGTGAGGACAACAAGGCCACGAGTGCATGTGTGTGTGTGTGTGCATCGTGTGTGTCCATGAGAGTCAAGTGTGTGTGTGCATGAGTATGTGTGGATGGTGTATGTCTGGGTGTGTGAGCATGTGTGGGAGAGGTGTGAGTATGTGAGAGGGTGTGCATATGTGTCATTTCTGTGTGTATGAATGAGCGTGTATGTGTGTGAGCGCATGCACAAGTGTGTGTGTGTGGTGCGTGTGTGAGTGGTGTGTGAATGTGTGTGAGCGTGTGTATGAGAATGTGGATGGCTGAGCGGGAGTGTGTGGGAGCGGTGTGAGTGTGAGGGTGCGCCTAGGTGTCATTTACGCGTGTGAGCATGTATGTGGTCTGTGTGAGAGCGGGCACGAGTGTGTGCGTGCCGTGTGAGAGTGTGTCTGTGTGTTCCTGACTCGGGCTCATCGTTGAGGCTCTCTACAAGCTCGGAGTCGTGCCCGTCCGTGTTCCTGAAGAAATTTCCTCAGCGCCTGGAGTGGGAGGGCCGTGCGCAGGCTGGGCGGGGCCCGGCCTCTGGGGACACCTGAACCCAGTGCTCAGGGTAGACGTACTAGGAGAATCGGCTTGCCAGCCTGAACCACGAGTGCCGCGCTGTTCGCTTTTTGCTGAAGCGATCACAAGCCACGTCTGCGAGGAGCCTCATCGTGTCACTGTCCCTGTCGTGCGATGGTCACAAGCTTCCACTTTTCCTTGTTTTTTCCCTTCAACCCCTAAAAATTTTTTCCGCAATAAATGCCTCTGTGTGTGTGTGTGTGTGTGTCTGTGTGTCTGTGTGTGTGTCTGTGTGTGTGTGTGTGTGTGTAAACCTCAGGCGGGGTTTCTAGGTGTGGGATCTGGCATCAAAGGGCGCCCCTTTCTCTTCTGCGTCGGGTCCCCCCCTGCCTCCCCACCAGGCTCTCCCCAGCCCCCCCAGCCAGACCTGTGGGCTTCCCCGTCTCGCCGCAGCCCTGCCGGCTGCCAGCACTGGCCTCTGTTGAAAGCGAATGAGGTCATGGTTTGAAATGGTGGCTTTTCTCTCTTCGTCTGCATTTCTCTGTCCCCTCGGAGCCTGGCCGCGCTGCCACTCTCTCTCCCAGGCTGGCAGCTGCTCTCCGCTCCCCACACCCGTTGCTGCCCTGCGCACATACTCACACACTCACACACGCGCGCGTTCACACACACACACACATTTCTCACATATACTCACACAATCACAGACTCACAGTCACCCACATTCATACACATGCACAATTTTCACACACACAATCACAGACAACAGTCACACACTCAGAAGCACACAATTCTCACATCTATTTACACAGTCACACTCTTACACACACTCATTCCCTCACACTTAAACGCAAAGTCACACAATCCTCACACATACATGCAATCACACACTCATACACACAATTCCCACACATGCACAGTTTTACACAGTCACACAGTCACAATTCTCACACATACACACAATCACACACACATTCACACTCTCAAACACACACACACACACACACAGAAATGGATGGCATATGCAGGCGTCTTCCTTGCCCCAGGGCCGTTTGGGCCCGTCACCCCCTGGCACCCTGAGAGTTGACCTCAGGAGCCCCGAAGGGGCAACCAGCCTGAGCCCTGGTCCAGACCCAGCCTGCGACCTCTGCAGCCTTGGGTGTTGGCCCGACGAGGCCTGTCTGCGTCTGTCCCTCCTCCCCACCCCCTGCCACCTCTGAGCCCCACGTTCCCCGTGGCCTGGGCAGCGCGCTCGCCCTGGGCTGGTAGCCACCCCCTGGCTCTGAGCCTTGGTGGCCGCCCCGCCATGCCCACCTCCCGGCTCTGGGGCGCCAGCTGCCTGCAGGGGGCGCTCTGCACTGGCCCTGCAGAAAGGGGTCCGTCCTTGGCGCCTCAGGGCAGGGCTGGCTGCAGACCCCACGGTGAGCAGCTGGTTCTGGCCTGCCCCCAGCCCCCAGCCCCCAGCCCCCAGCCGCGAGGGGGCTTGGAGCAGTGTGCGCCCGTCCAGCAGTCGCTGTGTCCTGCCGTCCACAGCCCAGGGACTGATGGAAAATGAACGCACAGGTTGGGTTTTCCCGCTCAGAACGGTGTCGTCCCTCCGGGCCCGTCACTGGTTTCACCATCCGGAACCATCTGTCATCTCCCGGAGCTCAGCCCTACTCACCGGGGAAGTGGTTTTCTTCCTCAGCGGCCAAGGCCTTCCGCCCGGTGCTCCCCCACTCATGGGTCAGCGTCTCTCCCCGCCGGGGGAGTCCACTCCCGAGGGCCAGAGCCAAGAGTGCGTGGAGGGCTTGGCAGCCACGTCTGTGCTTGTTCGGTTTTTCTGGGGTCTTCTGTCATCATCATCATCATCATCATCATCATCATCATCATCATCATCATCTAGCCTGGACCATTGATTGACTTGTGTTTCGTTTGCTTCAGTTTAAGCGTGTACCCAGGAGGTGCTGGAGTCGCCCTTTATGGGAACCGCTCAGAGCCCTTCCCGGGCCAGCTCTGCTCTCGGCCCCCTCGGCCCCCTCCCCGAGGCCCTCTGTGTCCTGCCCTGGTGCTCGGCCCCGGGTTTCCCTTCCTCTAGATGGTGGGGCGCCACCTACCCTTGGGGTCTATTCACAGGAGGCTCGCGGGGTCTCGCCCTCCCCCTGCCCCCAGGAGAGTCCCATTCCCTGAGAGTAACGGTCGGCCAGTGGGCATGAGGAGGATGGGGCAGGGCCAGTTGGAACTTTCCAGAACTCCTCAGGACGGCGTTTGCTAGCTCTGTGCCGGCGGCCGTGAGCAGCGGGGACGGGCCATGCCTCTGGGTGGGTCTGTGCCCCGCGTCTGCCCAGCGCGTCCCCTGGCGCTTGCTTCTCGGTGCCAGGTCCGGGTGGGGCGGGGCCAGTCTCTTCTGCGAGTTGCCGGGGGGGGGGGGGGGGCAGGGGGAGGCGGTCGATGCCCAGAGTCCGCGTGGCTGCTGCTGGCCGCTCCTTCTGGGTCTGCTGTGCGCACAGGCGCCCACAGCCTCGCACCCTGGTTCTCCATCGCCGAGCAGGCGGCCCCCTCCCACTGTCGTCCCCGACTCCCTCAGGTGGCTGTGGCCCTGGCGGTCAGGGGCAGGAGCCGTGGAGGCGGGGGAGGAGCCGGGTCCGAGTAGAGGTGGGGAGGCCGGGCTGGACCCGGGGCTCAGGCTCCTGGCTTCGTTCTCCGGGAGTGTGGGGTCTGGTGTCAGGGCCGGGGGCGACGGTGGGAGCAGGTGGAAGCTTCTACATGCATGGAAAGGCAGAAGCAGGCCCCTTCCCTGCCTGCCGGCTGGGACTGCGCCCACCCTGAGCGGGGGAGGGGGCGGGCTCTGGCGCCCCCCGCTGGTGGGGCTGAGCACTGCGCTGCCCCCTCCCCACCAGACCCACCACAGACCCTGTGGCTCCAGCCTGGTGCTTGGACACGGGAGTTGTGGGGGGCAGGGGGGGAGGGGGAGGGTACGGGGAGGGGGAGGGTACCGTGTGTGCACCGCGTCACCCAGAGAAAAGCCACACGGAGCAGGAGGAGGGGGAGACGGCCCCGGGGAGCCCACAGCCTCTACCAGGAGAGGTGGCGGGAGACCAGGGCACTGAGCCCCCCCCAGACCACAGATTGGGGCTCCCTCCCTCCCAGGGCCCCATCCATTCCTGGCCCACCGCATGTGCCTCGCGGCAGGGCCGTGGCGTGGACCTCGCTAACCCTCCAGGAACCCGCTGCCCGCCTCCCAGCAGCTCCGGGCTTGGTGATGGAGGGATAGGATGTCGCGTCTTCCGGCCGTTTCCACTGAGCACAGCACACAGCGGCCGCCGCGCCTCCGCCGCCCGTTCCTGCCTGCGCAGCGCCAGTGAGCGCACCAGGGCGCCGTGAGCTCACCCCCTGGCCGGGGGCCTGGTGGCCTCGGATGTCCAGGGCCCTTTCTGTGCACAGTAGCGGCGCCCCGAGCCAGGCCTGGAAAGACAAGCTCCGGAGTGTTTCCCTTGGCCCGAGGCAGCCTCGTCCGACCCATCGGGGCAGGTTTCGGAGCCGGGAGAAGTCTCCCGCGCTTCCTCCCTTCTGCGGGAAGACGGACAGAGGGACACGGGACTGTCCCCAGCGGGGCAGCCGCGCGCCAAGACTGAGTCGTGTCCAGGGGCCAAACACCCGCCCACCAGCCCCCTCCCCAGACACGGGCGCCCTTCCTGCGTGAGGCTGGGGCCAGCCAGACGCAGCCTCACCCTCACGGACAGGAGATGTGGCTGTCCCGCCCCTGCCAGGCCTGAAGCAGGGGCGAGAGGGAGCGAGAGGGGAGCCGGGAGAGGAGGTGCAGGCGGGTGCCCCCCCCCCTGCCTGGAGCTCTCTGTGCGGAGTTTTCACTTCCCCTTGGGTGGGGGACAAGAGACTG
>NC_073302.1:5385824-5498324 GCF_027595985.1 Sorex araneus | reverse complement strand
ATCCTTCCCAACAATGCCGCATTGGAGGCTCTTTCAGGGTCAGGCGAATGAGACCCAGCATTGTTACTAGTTTTGGCATATGAATACGCCATGGGGAGTTTGCGAGGCTCTCCCATGTGGGCAGGAAACTCTCATAAGCTTGCCAGGTTCTCCCCGAGGGAGAACCAGGCTATAAAATGCTTCTGGGAGCTTGCTTTTAAGTCTCTGGATGTTGGCCATTGATGGGATTACATGGCGCCGGGGGGGGGGGGGGGGGAGGGGGCGGGGGGGGGCAGTCCCTGGATGTGACCGCCTAGCTACTGGAAAATGGGACATCTGGGCAGAAGAGGCCCAGTCCTGATCTGAGCAGGCTTGGAGGGCTCAGCCCCGGGTCCCACACACCTGGGTTCCTCTGTCGGTACCTTCATGCGTCAGGCTTGTCCAAACATGTGGAGAGGGCCTTGAACATGGCTGTGGCTAGGCTCCAGAGGTCTTCAGCCACCGGGAGCTCTGCTCAGGGTGGGGAGGGAAACTGGAGCCCATCCCCTCCGAGGGGCCCCGGGGAAGACAGCCAGGCGCACGAGCAAGAGACTCTCTGCTCCAGTGGCGCAATCAGTTAGCGCACAGTACTTATATGTTATTCCTCAATATTCCTTAATATACGGCTGATTCAGTTTGTTAGTTGTAGCATAAAGCCCTGGCGAGCTCCATTAAACTGATTAGCTGACACGGTATTTGAAATCTGTGAAGCGTTGTTTCCTGAGGATATTGGGCCCTTTTCTTTTTTAATACCTTCTCTTGCCAGGCTCTGCTTTCATCATTCTGCTAGAGTCATAAAAAAGAGCAACAAGTATTTCTGATCTATCCGTGCAAAGAAACAGTGGGGCTGATGTTCCGTCTTAAGATCCGACGGGTGGTTTCCATACAACCGTTTGGATGTTCTATTTTTTCCAGTTACAGTATCTGGCTCCACCGTGCTAATATTTTTCTCCTCGGGTGAGTTGAAGGGTGTTTTTTTTAACCACTCCTTGAGATAATTTTGGGACGCAAGGCTTTCTCAGTCAGCACCCAGGGAGTCCGGGCTCCCAAGCTTCTTGGCATAGGAGAGACACATGCCTCTGTGTCAGCACCTCTATATTTGGGGCCCTGCTCTCTCCTCCCTCTCCCTGCACATCTGCGCCCACTTTCTTTATTTGCCCCCATTGCACATACCCGAGGATTGTGTCCTGTATTTCCAGAGACCTAACTTTCCCTTTTCTTTGTCACTCTGAAAGACTTTTGATTTGTGACTTCCACTTTTCTAACTTCATTTGTTCTCACCTAAATTTTCTCCGCCCCCTTATTTTTTTCTCAGTTCTCCATCATGAACACCAGGTTCACTGCTGGTTGTTGTTGTTGTTGTTTTTTATCTTAATCATGAATTTAGGTGTGTGGGTGGGTGGGGCCGTAGATGTTTCTCCGGCTAGAATTCTCTGCCCTGAACTGCAGCCGACAGGCAGGACTGCTTTCATTTCCATTTCTTCTTGCATCTCTGAATTATTCGGAGTGTTTCTCCCCCTCCCGCGCCCTCCCTTCCCTCCCTCCCTCCCTCCCTTCCCCCCCACACACCCCTTTCTTTCCAGTGTGGCTTATTTTTAACGCGTGTTTTTACGACGGGGGGAGGGAGTGGAGCTGCCCTGGGCTTACCCAGACCGCATGGATCATGAGTCCGGGAGGTACGGTTTCCCCCAGAGGAAAAAGCGAGCCTGTCTCCAAGAGGCTGGGGAGTGGACGTCGGGCGACCACAGCGCCGGCTGCTCGCCCCTGCCAGCCGCGCGGTCTCGGGGCTGCGTGAGATAACTCACGTCATGTACTTGGCACAGCCCGAGTCACCGTGACCACACGGAGGTGGTCTCCGCCCTGCCCTTCTTCAAACAGCAGTTTTGGGGGGGTTGCGGGGGGGGCAAACATTGCAAAGAGCAGGTCACCTCACTGCACCTGCCGGTGCCCAGGGACCCTGGCGGGCAGCGAGGTGGGCGGCAGGTTGGGTCCTCCCGGGGGAGCCAGGTCTTCAGGCGCCTGCCGGGTTTGCGTTGGTGACCCCTGAGTCCACGGATCCAGAAATGAGCCCGGCCGCCCGTATGGCCGGCACATAGCCCTGGCCATGTCCTAGGGCCCCCCGCGGGAGACCCCCCGCCTCTCCGCAGACCGCAGAGACACACGCTCTGCTCCAGCCGGCCCCTCCCGTCGGGAGCCCGCGAGTCAGTGTGGAGTCGGGGTTCTGCCTGCGTGACCGGAGTCAGGGACGCAACCCCCCCCCCCCCACTCCGGGGCCGGCCGCCTGGGACTGGGCACTGGGCACCCGGGGCTGTGACGGCGCTGTGAGGCCCGGTGGCAGAAGCCCTGTGGGGCCGCAGCTCTGCGGTTTCACTGGGAGCTGATCAGAGCAGTGGGTCCAAGGCCCGCCCCGGGGGGCCCCCCCAGGCCTCATTTCTGAGGTTTGGACGTGAATCTTCCCGAGGCAGAAAGGGAGCACAGCGGGGGGTGGGGGGGACTTTTCATCTCGGATTCCAACCTGGAGGGGGAAAATGGGAAGCGCAGGAAGGGGGGTGGCGGGGAGGGTTTTTCCCCTCAGCACAGCAGACTTTGCCCTGTTGGATGGATAACTGTGTGCCAGGAGCCCCAGGCGTGCCCGGGGGGTGGAACAAGAGAGCAGTGAAGCCGTGGGGGTGGGGGGGCACGGCCAGTGCCAGCCTCAGGCGGGCCCGGGAGCCTGGGTGTCCCCGGGCTAAGAGAAGGGTCTGTTCAGTCCTGGCCCACCCAGGCCAGGGCCCTGTGGACACCCCCACGGGGGGGCCGGGACTCCGTCGGGAAGGGTTGGCCCCGGCCTGGCTGCAGAGGGCACCCCTGGGGGCCAAGCCCGGGGCTGCCCTGGGCGCTCTGCCCTGCCAGGCGGTCTGGCTGGAACCAGCCCTGCCACCGCAGGGGTGTCACCAGACCCGTGGGCGTCTCCTGGGAGGTCCCACTGCAGGTGGGCAAGCCGCTCATGTCCCAGGGGCTCCTCGCCCCAGACCTCCAGCCCACAGCCCGGGTCTCTGTCCCATTCCTTGGAGTCTTGAGGATGCTCACCCTGTGCCCCCTAGGCAGCCCCCCGCCCCCAGCCCCGGGCTCTCGGCAAAGTCACTTTTCCTCTTCCTGCCATGTGAAGTCGGGGCCGGGGGCCATGAGGCACACACGTGGGGCGTATCGGGCCGGTGGCCGGAGGGTGGGGTGAAGCCGGTCACTCTTGCTCCTGGTCAGCCCCGGGCCTGGCCCTGCTCAGCCCTCTGCCTGCGGGGCCAAGTAGCCGGTCCCGTCGCTGTCCATCTGAACGAGGCTAGGAGCAGTGTCTGCCCACCCAGCTGGCCTCTCCCGACCCAGATGGAAGCACCCGACGGAGGGGGCGGAAGGCACGGGAGCAGCATGTGGACGCCGTCTGCGGGCACTCTTTTCCCCCCTCCCCTCGGGGCTGTCCCGTCGCTGCCAGGGAGCCCGGCTCTGGCTCGGGGTCAGCTACACCCCCGGGCCAGAGACCGAGGGTTGCCGGAGGCCACCCAGACGCTGCGCCCAGTGGCGGAGCTGGGTTTCCCGGCGGCTGGCGCCACACCCCACACTCTCTCCCGCTGAGACCGCAGCTGCCTGTCACGTGGCAGAGCGGGCAGGGCGCCCAGGCCGGGTGGGCAGAGAGGCCCCGCGGGTGCCGGGAGGCAGTGGACAGTGCCCGAGGGGAGCAGTGATTGCGTCCTGGGGAACCTGGGGAGCAGGGCGACCGGCCCGGGGAAGCCAGGCCGGGAACCACACAGGCCCGGCTTCCTGGGGCTCAGGACAGGGGGTGCGGGGACCCTCTGCCTCATGCCAGCTGTCCTGGCTCCGAGCAGCCCCTCACTGTCACCCAGAGGCGTCCTTGTCATTCTGAGGGCGGTGACGAAGAACCCAGGGCCTCCTGCCTGTAAGGCGCCAGTTCACGGCTGGGGCCCATCCGTGACTATCCGGTTCCGATACATTTTTTTTTTTTTGGCGGGGTGGGGGGGTCACACCCAGTGATGCACAGGGGTGACTCCTGGCTCTGCACTCAGGAATTACTCCTGGTGGGCCATGTGGGATGCTGGGAATCGAACCCGGGTCGGCCACGTGCAAGACAAACACCCTACCCGCTGTGCTATCGCTCCAGCCCCTGATTCCGGTATTTTTATCTCACTTTGCCCCTGACTGTCCCCGTCTCCGACTGCACAGTGAGGGCAGCCGTGCACCACGTGTCCCAGAAATCTGACGGAGAAACAGGCGCCCGCACTCGGAGATGAGCCGGAGGGCCGGCTCTGGTGGTGCATGCCGACTGGACCAGAACCAGCCGCGTCCCAGACGCGGGTCACACGGAGCTCCGGGCCACCCCGGTTCTCTGGGGGCTATTTTCTCATGGCACACACAGGGGTCGCTAGCGGGCAGGCGGGGGCGAGTGCATTCTGCTCTGGGCTCCCTGTAGGCGTTTGCTGGGTGTTCCCGCGCCCCCCCCCCCCCCCCCCCCCCGTTCTGCCCTGCTCAGGCGGCCACGAGGTCAGGCTCTCGGGCTCAGTCCCGCCCGGGACTTTCTGATTGGTGCTCATTGGTGCTTGCCCCGCTGCTGGCCCGGGTCCCTCCCAGGTCCTGCCTCTCGGGTCCCGCTGCTCCCAATGGCCCACGACCGACCGTGACCCCGACCTTCCTTCATCCCTGCTCCTTGGCTCACTCCCACCCGCAGCCCCTTCCTGGGTGGCAAGGGTGCGCCCCTCGCTTCCTCCTCGGACCAGTTCACAGTCTGAGGGGGGAGGCAAGCTCTCCGCCTGAGACTCACACGGATCGTCACTGAACCGCAGGTGTGTGCTAACCACACGGAGCCCTCGTGACGCGCCTGGCCAGGTCCAGTGGGGAGGCGACTGCTTGCAGCCTGATGAGCTCCCGGGATGGGCGATTCCCGGCCCCGAGCAGGCTCCCCGCGCTCGTGCTGCTCTCTGCGGGCCTGTGCCCTGACCCGGAGCACTGTTGCCGGGGGTTGTGAATGGCTCCTTCTGGGGAGGGTCTGTCCAGGCCTCCCCTCTGCTCAGGGTCCCCGTGGGGCTCAGGGGCCAGGGGGCCTCTGTTGGGAGCTGCCCCCAAGTCTCGGTCACTTGGGGCCTTGCTTGGCCCGTGCGTCCTGGGAGGACACGAGCTCTCCAGGGGGAGCCCCATGCTGCCGTGCCACGCCCTGTGTGGGCGGTGGGCACCTCCTTCCTTGGGCGGAGCTGCCAGCGCCGTGACAGCAGAGCCTGTGACCGCCCCAGTGCCCGCCCCGCCACCAGGCCGGCACGCTGCAAGCTGAGCCCCCGTGCAGGAGGAAAAGCAGTTCCCGTGTGTTTCTGGGGGCCCGGGCCGGGTCCCGAGCAGGCCTCGCCTGGCACCCACCTGCAGCTTGTTCCAGCCAGCCGGCCCGGAGGGGTGGGCAGAAGGGCCCGGGTTGGCAAGGAGGGTCTCTTGCCACCCTGTCGTATCCCGTGGCAGCACCGTCCTCTCTCTGTTGCTCTGATGTGTGTCAGCCCCTGGGTGCCCCCCTACCCCGCCCCCGCCCCCCGGCCTCTCCGTGCTGACTTGGCTCTTTACCTGACACCTCCTCGTGCCCAGCACAGGACGTGCTTGTGTGACGGTGGAGGCAGCACTGGCGTATTCAGGATGACCGCAGCCGAGTCCTCGGGGAGGACTTTGGAAGAGCGGGGAAGGAAGAGAGGGGACGGCCGTGGGTGTCCGCCCACGGGGCCGGGAGCTGCTGGAAGGGGAGCTATTCCTGATTACGCTCAGTCCTGCGGGATCGCGGCGCCCCTAGAAAGAGAGGAAGTGGAAACGGATCCTCTGAGAAGTGCCAGCATCTGTTTCTGCGATTTAACAGCTTCCCGTAACAATGTGCCGCTATTTTAAAAGCAGACGAATGAGTCACTGTATCCAGTACCCCTGAGCAGGCAGGAAGCAGGCGCCCCAGGGCGGCCGGTGTGGGTCCCACAGCCTGTCTGCCCTTGGCTCCGAACTGGGGCCGGCTGTGGTCCTCTCTGGGTGCCCCAGCCCTCCTGTGTGAAGTGGTTTGTTGTGGGCGAAATGCATTGTGCTTACGTATCCGTGCGACCCTGCTGGCCCGTTAGGGCACCTGCAGTAGCTCTTTGTAGGGGAATAGGAAACTTCCTGGCTATACATTTTCCTGCAGTTACCACTTTGGCCGGGTCCCATCAGTTTTGCTATGTGTTCTTCTCCCGGCCATTGTCTTCAAGTAGGGTTCTGTTCTTTCCGAAATTGTTTAATTCTTTGACTTATGAGTGTGCATGCATATGAGAGAGAAGGAGAGAGAAAGAGTGTGTGTGTATGTGTGTGTGTGTGTGTGTGTGTGTGTGTCTGTGTCTGTGTCTGTGTTTCCCAGGAGATGAGAGTGTTTTTGTACCCATTATTAAATCCTCGTGCACTAAAGTCAAAGAATGTGGGTAACTGTGTATTCCTTAGAGTGAAGTACTCATATAATCAGTTTTTGTGGGCATTTTGCAGGCATTTGAGAAGAATCACATTTTAATTCATGTAAATCCAGGTTTTTACGTATCAGAGTTGCTGCTCAAATACTATATATTCGCGCATGCGCTCCTCATACCTGCACCGAGAGACGTATGCTTGCACATACAGACAAACGTGTAAATATGTATACGCATGTGAACTTTGCATGTACACACAGACATGCTCTGAGGAGGGAACATGCCAGGGGCGGCCTCTCATAGTTGTGGTTTTGCTGAATTCACTTTTTCTTTCTCTTACTTTGTTTGGCTTTGGTTTCAGTTTTCGGTTTCCCGGCCACACCCGGCAGTGCTCAGGGCTTCCTCCTGGCTCTGCAGGCAGGAATAACTCCGGGTGGGCTCAGGGGCCCATGTGTGGTACTGGGGGTCGAACCAGAATCTGGCACATATGAAGTCATCATCTCCCCGCTGCATGGTCTCTCTGGCCCTGTCACATGTGACTTTCTTTCCAGGCTCCCTCAGGCAAGCTCTCAGCCTAACCTCCATTCTTTGCACCCAGCTCCGGTGCTCTCGTGATCCCCCTTGGTTGAAGGCATGGTTCTGGACTCGGGACGTGGGCTGCGCACGTGACAGTGCGTGTTCATGGACAGATCAGCAAAGTGGGCACAGCACTGAGCAAGTAAATACAGAGCAGAAATTCATCCCCGAAGGCTGTTCCCTGGGGAAGGCAACTCAGACTTAAACATCCGAGTGGTGACTGCTGACTGAAAGGGACATTTAAGCGACAACATAAATGTCACCGTTTAATGACAAACACCCAGGTGTTCCCTTGCCTGGCAGTTGCTTTCCTGTTGGCGGATCCGCAGAACCCCGTGTTGCCGGAGCAGATGTGAGATAGAAAAGGGAAATTCCTGCCAGCTAAAAAGGAAAAGGAGGTAGGGATGTAAACGAAATGCAAGCATGAAAGTTCGTAAGTTTGTGACTGTACCTCATGGTGATTCATTAGTAAAAGTTAAAAAACAAAAATGGAAAAGGAGGGGCTGGAGCGATAGCACAGCGTGTAGGTTGTTTTGTCTTGCACGTGGCCGACCCAGGTTTGATTCTCAGCATCCCATAGGGTCCCCCAAGCACCGCCAGGAGTAACTCCTGAGTGCAGAGCCAGGAGTGACCCCTGTGCATCGCCGGGTGTGACCTAAAAAGCAAAGAAAATTTTAAAATAATAAAGAATGTTTTAAAAAAAATTTTAATTTTTCTTCTCGCTTCTTGGGTCACACCCGGCAATGCACAGGAGTTACCTCCAGGCTCTGCACTCAGGAGTTACTCCTGGTGGTGCTCAGGGGACCCTATGAGATGCTGGAAATCGAACCTGGGTCGGCCACGTGCAAGGCAAACACCCTCCCCGCTGTGCTATCGCTCCAGCCCCAAAAATACTTAAAAATTTTTAAAAAAGAAAAAGGAAAGAAAGGGAAGGAAAGGCAAATAAGGAAAATTAAAAAAATTACCCCGTACAGCCATGGAACCTCGCCCCTGCTCGTCGTGGCCGCTGCCCAGAGGCCTGGCCGAGGGCTGTGCAGGAGCTGGCGTGGCTCTGGCCGCCCACCCCTGGCCGCTCACGCCGTCCCGCCCTCCCTCCCTCGCAGGCATCTACCTGCTGGACCTGATCTACATCGACTCTGCGTACCCCGCCTCCGGTAGCATCATGGAGAACGAGCAGCGGTCCAACCAGATGAACAACATCCTGCGCATCATCGCCGACCTGCAGGTCTCCTGCAGCTACGGTCAGTGCCCTCGGCTCGCCCGCCAGTGCTCTCGGCCCGCCAGCCCCGTGTCCCCACGAGGCTCCACGCCTCAGGCCTGTGCTGGGCCTTAATGCGCCAGGTGGATCCTCAGAGCCTGCCAGCCAGCCGTCTCGGCCGAGACCCGCCGTCCCTGTCCCGAGATGAGGCTGCGGCCGGCTCTCTCTCCCGGCCCCGCCACTGGCTGCTCCGGCCCGTAACGCCCTGGGGTGTGGCTGAGGATTGGGCGATCCTGGGCCGTCATCAAGCAGGGGTTTGTGGGCACTTCTCTACGAGCAGGCGCCACCGGCAGCCAGCCCCCCCCCTCACTGTTGCCCCCTGGCCTCCCCCGGCCCTCCCGGCAGCTGGGGAGAGGGCGTGGGGGGTCCCACGGCGGGGCCTGGCCTGCCGCAGGTGGCCTGTTTCTCTGCGGATGCCAGGGGGCTGGGTGTCCCCGGGCTGCGGCCTGGAGCAGGGGTGATGTGGGAAGGTCCCCGGCGGCCCAGACAGGGGCCTCCGGGATGGCGGGGGGGGGGGGGGGCGCTGGGTGTCAGAGGTGGGGTCCAGGAACAGAGGAGGCGGTCGCTGGGTGGGCCGAGGCAGCGGGCACTATTGCGCCCAAGGTGACCCTGTCGTCACTCTAGGACGGGCGAGGCCTGAGACAGAGGGTGGAAGGGGAGCGGCAGGGGGCCGGGGCAGACACCCCTATGGATGGAGCCCCGGGGAGTCGGGGGGAGAGAGACCCCCGGTACGGGATCACGGAGACAGCGCGGGGGGCGCTGTTCATGCTCACACATACGGGACACGGGCTCCTACCTGGGCTCAGTCACTTTTTCCTCGGCCTGAGCTTTTTGGCTCTACTCGCCCTCCAGTGCTCACGGAGCACCCCTCTCTCTGCCTTGGACTCCTGCCATGGGCACCGTAGGGATCCATGGGCTGGCCAGCGTGAAGCCCCACCCCGTCCCTCATTCGGACGAGTGGGGGCGGGGCAAGGAGGGCGCTCAGCCCTGCAGCCGCATAGGCCTGTGAGGGTCCGAGGGGAGGGGGCTGCCCCTCACCCACCCACCGAGCCCGGGCAACCCCTCGGCCAGTCCCGGGTCCCTGCACGGACTCACCATCGTCCACGCTGGCCTCACAGGGCAGGTGTCAGGGCCCCGAGACACCAACCTCGGCTCTGCGGGACCCCCCCCCCCCGCCTCCCAGGGGCCCGTCGTCCCAGCCGAGGAAGCAAGGGCGGCCTTGGGGGGCCCGAGGGAGCCTGGGACCCCCAGGGAGCTAGTGCCGGCCACCCCCACCCGTCTCGCTTGGGGCCTGCCGACGGGGAGGCTGACCCCTGCGCCCGCCCTGTCCCTTGCAGACCACCTCACCACCCTGCCCCACGTCCAGAAGTACCTGAAGTCTGTGCGCTACATCGAAGAGCTCCAGAAGTTTGTGGAAGACGACAACTATAAGTAAGCACCCCGTGGGGGGGGGCGCCTCGGACCCCTCGGCCCACAGGCTCCGCCCACACAGGCTTCACCCCGGGTGGGGGGGACCGGGAGTGAGTCCCCCTCTTGCCAGGCCCCCGATGCCTGTGGTCCTGTCTCAGCACGACTCTGGCCAGTGCTGGGCACTGCCTGCGGCCCTACCCCTCAGCCCCTGCCCCCCCCCCGGTCCTACCCCTCAGCCCCTGCCCCCCCCCGCCCTACCCCTCAGCCCCTGCCCCCCCCCGGCCCTACCCCTCAGCCCCTGCCCCCCCCCGGCCCTACCCCTCAGCCCCTGCCCCCCCCCCGCCCTACCCCTCAGCCCTGCCCCCCCCGCCCTACCCCTCAGCCCCTGCCCCCCCCCCCCGGCCCTACCCCTCAGCCCCTGCACCCCCCCCCGCTGCACCCGGGTGTTCTCACAGCGTCCGGGCACCCGCAGGAGGCGGAGGCACTGCCCTGTGTCTTTGCGCTGCCGTGGGCCAGGCCGGCCTCTGAGCCTCGGCTCCGCTGGGCTCCTTAGCTTGGTCACCCATTCGGGTGGCCACTCTGGTCCCTGCCTGCCGCCTTGGCATGGGTCATCACCCACCCCTCACCCGCCCCCACCGTGGGCACCTCTCGCTGCTCCTGCTTTCAGTACCCATCCTAGCAGGCTCTCGGAACAGGCCATCTGGGACTCCTTAAAGCCCCACTGTCCGGGGCATTTTCTTGATTAAATCTTCTTCCAATGTGGTCCCTGAGCATTTGAGCAGCTCTGTTCCTTGGTCTCCACTGACATCAGTGCAAGGGCAAGGAATGTGGCCTCAGAGAGACCCGCCTCCCCCCACCTCTCACCCCCCCACCCCCGTGTCACCAGGACCCCGGGAAGTCGGCTGGGCTCCCCTCTGCCCACTCCCCTGCCTTGGCCCTCAGCCCCAGCGGGCATCGGTCACCTGGGAAACAAACCGGTGTCGTGCCTGCTCAGCCGCCCGGGAAAAGTGGGCAAACGTCCGCGTGCTCCCCCCATTTCCTGTGTGACTCTGGTGGCGTTACCCCTGCAGACACAGAGCGCAGTGGCCAGAGCACGCGTGAACATAGAATATTCTGCGAGGGGCCGAAGCGATAGCACAGTGGGTAGGGCGTTTGCCTTTCACGACGCCGACCTGGGTTCGATCCCCGGCATCCCATACGGTCCCCCAAGTACTGCCAGGAGCAATTCCTGAGTGCAAAGCCAGGAGTAACCCCTGAGCATCGCTGGGTGTGACCCAAAAAGCAAAAAAAAAAGAAAAAAAGAATATTCTGCGAAATCTCAGTTTGTGACACAATGGAAACCACCCGCAGGTGGGGGGAGGGAGGCCCAGAGGGCCCCGGGGGTCCTATGCCCCTGACCCCCGACTCATCTGGGCCCCGTGGCGGCTGCGGAGGAGAGACCCGCAGCCTGAGGCGCCCCGGTTGCCGGGCGACACGGGGATGCGGGAGACAGTGGATGTCGTTAACACTCCTGCCCTTTAAGTAGGAAAAGATGGCCTATAAATATTTCTGACCATGAGCTAAGAGTTGGACGGGCCGCCTTCCGCTCCGAGGGCCGCGTCAAACTCCGCTCCCGGCCGCGGGCAGCCGAGGTTCTACAAAGGCCCTTTGTTGGGGTCCGAGTGGACAGAGGTGGGGAGGAGAGGGGCAGGGTGGGGGCCCCCCACCCCCAGGACTCCCTGCTTCCGACGCTGAGCGGGAGGAGACGCAGGGTCCGGGATCCTGCCTGGGGACCCCCACCCGACCCTGGTTCCGCTCATCCCGGGACACAGAGCCACGTGACTTACGCCAGGGGGCCCGGGCGGGGCTGTTCACACGCAGCCCCCCGGTGAACACAGTTTGGGGCTTTTTTTCCTTTCTATGCGTAGAAAGGACACGGAGGACAGTAATGGGAGACTGTCACCCGAGCCGGGCCATACTTTGATTTTATTTTACCTTCAGTAGCGGGAGGAAAGAGCAGATGCACAGTGTCGGGATTGTCTGTCCTCCCTGGACCCCCGACCAGCCTTCTGCGATCAGCCACAGCCCCAGGCGGATTCTGGGCTCCGGTTTCTGGGCCCCACAGAGCACAGGGTCAGCTGGCCCCAGTTATGAAAGATGAGCACGTCCACTCCCCCCCCCATCTTCTGCTGGGCATGACCACAGAGGAGTCCCAGCCCCCCTGTTTCTGTGGGTTGGTTTGTTTTTTTGCGGTGGGGGCCCACACCCAGCGATGCTCAGAGGTTCCTCCTGGCTCTGCACTCAGGAATCACCTTTTGGTGCTCAGGGAACCTTATGGGATGCCGGGGATCGAACCTGGGTCGGCAGCCTGCATGGCAAGAGCCCCCCCCTGCCCCCCGCTGTCCCGTCTCTCCGGCCCCAGGGTTGCTGCGGGTTTTAAACACGCTCCCGCCTCCCGGCCCGCTGTCTGTGGAATTCACCCTGCTTCTCTGAGTTACAGCGGAGAGAGCCCCCGAGGCTGGTTTCCTTTGGGGACCAGAGCCCCGAGTCTCTTACCCGGAACCGACCCAGGCACCCACCCCAGCCCCGTAGCCAGGGACGCCTGCCCTGTGTGCCTGGTGGGTGGGGGGGAGGCCTGAGCGAAGGGTCCCTCCCGCCAGCGCCCCCAGGACACTCTCCCTGTCCAGAGGATCTCCCCCCTCCCCCGCTGTCCCTGCTGCTCCTCTTCCCGGTCAGGTTGTGGGGTCCCCAAGGTCCCACAGCTGTGAGTCACTGGTCCCCGGCAGCCCTCAGGGTGGGGCCGACCCCCCTTCCACCCCGCTCGCCTCCCCCCAGGTCCTCCTTGCTGAGTTCCAGCCCCCATGTTGGGGCCACATCTCTGTTCCCCTTGGGGCTCAGGGGCGGGCCGCCAGCCGTTGCCTCTCCTGGTCAGTGGGGAGGCCCCGGTCAGAGGGGGGCAGCGCAGCCCCCTTATCTAGTAGGGGCTGAGAGCCCCCCGAGCTGGACTCTCTCCTCCTGCCCTCACCCAGCTCATCCCTCTTCCTCCATTCCCGGGAGGAAGGAAAGGGGAACTTATGTCACTCCCACAGGATGGCCAGGTCCTGCAGGAGTCACACCCGCATCCCTGCGCTCGCCCTCCCTCTCTCCCCCCTCCCTCCCCCCCTCCCTCTCCCCCCTCTCCCTCCCTCCCAACCTCCCTTCCTCTCTCTCTCCCTCTCTCCCTCCCTCCCTCCTTACGTACCCCTCTCTCTCCCTCTCTCCCCTCTCCCTCCCTCTCCCCCCTCTCCCTTCCTCCCTACCTCCCTTCCTCTCTCTCTCCCTCTCTCCCTCCCCCTCTCCCTCCCTCCCTACCCCACTCTCTCCCTCTCTCCCTTCCCCCTCTCCCTCCCTCCCTACCTCCCTTCCTCTCTCTCTCCCTCTCCCTTCCCCCTCTCCCTCCCTCCCTTCCTACCTCTCTCTCCGCCCTCTCCCTCCCTCCCTACCCCTCTCTCTCCCTCTCTCCCCTCCCTCCCTCCCTCCCTACCCCTCTCTCTCCCTCTCTCCCCTCCTTCCCTCCCTCCCTCCCTTCCTCTCTCTCTCCCTTCCCCCTCTCCCTCCCTCCCTACCCTTCTCTCTCCCCCCTCCCTCCCTCCCTCCCAACCTTTCTCTCCCCCCTCTCCCTCCCTCCCTCCCAACCTCTCTCTCCCCCCTCTCCCTCCCTCTCTCCTTCCCTTTCTCCCTCTCTCCCTCCCTCCCTCTCTCTCCCTCCCCTCTCTCCCTCTCTCTTTCTCCCTCCCTTCCTCTCTCTTTCTCCCTCTCTTTCTCCCTCTCTCTTGTTCCTTTTCCCTCTCCCTCTCTCCTTCCCTCTCCCTCTCCCTCTCTCTCTCCCCCTCTTTCTTTCCTTCCTTCCTTCTCCTCCCTCTCTCTCCCTCTTCCTCCCTTTCTCTCCCTCTCTCTCTCTCTCCCCCCCTCTCTCCCCCTCTCTCTCCCCCTTACCTGCTAGTACCTTGGGTTCATGCTGTCTCCCCCCACATCCCTGGCCCAGGTGGCCGCCAACCGTCCGTTGGGTTTTTGCTGGACGAGAGCTAGCTTGGCCCCCACACCCGGCTGGCTTTTTCACCCAGACGTTTTTCTTTTCTTTTCAATTTCTGTTTTGGGGGTCACACCCAGCAACGCTCAGGGGTTACTCCTGGCCCTGTGCTCCACCTCTGGAGGGGCGCGGGGGGCCCTAGGAGGCACGGGGGACGGACCGGCAGGCACCCTCCCCGCTGTCCTGTCTCTCCGTGAGTCATGCGGGCCTTCTCAGGGGCCCACAGGCTGTCTGAAACCCGGGGGGCTCCCTGGTCTCCGCTGTGGCTGCCATGGCTGACCAACGTGTCGCCCGCTCTCCCGCGCCCTGTCCTTGCTGCTCCCTCCGCATAGGCCCGGCACGGCGGCGTGGGACGCAGACGTCTTCCTGCCCCGCAGCGGGCCACAAGCACGTCTCTTGGTGGCTGCTATCCAGAGCCGACCCGAGTCTCTGTGTCTCCCATCCTGGGCGCCACTGGGGCGGGCGCTGGGCACCCCCTCCCCGCCCCAAGGCACCCTCTGATCTCCTGAACTCTTCATTGCAGGCTGTCACTCAGGATCGAACCCGGGAGCAGCTCTCCGAGGCTCGTCTCTTCCAAGGAGGACCTTGCAGGTAGCCCGCCGCCCCCCACCCCCCACCCCCGAAGTGGGTGTCTGTCCCCTGGGCCCTCTCTGCCCCATGCGGCCGCCTGGGGGGGCCTGAGCTGTGGGTCAAAGGGCAATGTGAGCAGCGGGTTGCCCCACTCACCTCCCTCCCTCCCCACCCACCCGGGACCCTGACCGCCCATGGCCCCCGAGGCTGCCTCTGGCCGGTGCCCACCAGCTGACCCTGGGCTTCTGCCGCCTCCACCGACCCCTCCTTGGCAGCAGACTGATCCCCAAGTCTCTCTCGACATGGCCCGCGGTCCCCTTGCGGCCCTGCTCTGGGGGACGGGGCCTGTGGCGGTGACCGAGGGACACAGCTAGGGACCCGCACACAGCCCCAGCACAGCCCGCGGGGCTGCCCACCTCCACACGGGTGCTGCGGGCCAGAGAGGCGGCATCCGTGGGACAGGCGCCGCTGGGCCCTGCGGACGTGATGGCCCCAGCCCCCGTGCCCGGCCCCAGGATGTGGGACCTGGTGGCAGGGCGGAGCCGGTGCAGCCCCACCCACGGGGGACCCCTCCCCTCACCCCTCCTCACCTGGGGGGAGGTGCCCCCCACGTGCAGGAGGAGGGGCCACTCGTGTTGACCACCTGGCCCCAGGGCCTGGGCATTGCTATGCCTGTCAGGCTCGGGGAACCACGTGGGGGTCGCTCAGCCCCAGCTCTGTCCCTTCGCCCCTCGGTCCATTCAGGACTGAAGACCCCCCACCCTCCGATCTGGAGAGCAGCCGGACACAGCCCTGTCTGTCCCCACTGTCCCAACCGGGACCCCAGGAGAAGCCCAGCCTGACCTGGTGTGCAGGCTCCTGCCTGCCGTGGTCGAGGGGTGGGGGTCCGGGCCTGCCTGGGGTACGGGGGGTGGTATAAGCTGGTCTCAGCGCGCCCCCCCCCCCGCCCAGTGCTGCCACTGCCGCTTCTCATGGGCACCTCCTGGTTTTCCAGAAGCCGCACAAGCCCCGGGGTGGGGGTGGGGCAGCCTCCTCGGCCCGTCAGTCTCTGCTCTGCAGCTTCCCTCTGTTCCTGTCCCCTCCGCACCAGCTGTCCCCTCCGGCCACATGGCAGTGGCGGGGACACGCCCGTCCTGCTCCCGGTCCATCTGCACGGCCAGCCGCCGCGTCCTCTGCCCACGCCACCTGGGCCCGAGCTGGGCACCCAGTGTCCCCGGCCCCCCCCCCTTGCTGGGGACAGTCTCAGGCCCCCTCCCCGGGCAGCGTCTGGAGACCCTCTCAGGCCAGGACGCCCCCTCCTCTCACGCTCTGTGACGGGTGGGGGGGTCCGGGGAGTGCGCAGGCCCGGAAGCCGGGTTCCTCTGCCCCCGAAACTTCCCGTCGGCTTCACCCCGCGGACCTCAGTGGCCTGCTGAGGATTCTGGGCTCGAACCCGGAGGGCCGGGAGAGACGGCGCCCACACCCCCCGCACCTCCCGGGAGGGATCTGGCTGTGCGCCCCAGCATCGGGGAGCAGGTGCTCAGCTTGGGAGAAACGGGCGCTGTGGGGGTGGGTCGGAGCCAGCGCAGGGCCGGCTGCGGGGCCGTGAGAGCAGCCACACGAGGGACCAGGAATGCGTGTGAACGTGCTGCCGACCGGCTCCCAGGCTCCCCCGGAACCTGGCCAGAGGCGGCTCCAACACAGGGACAGACGTGCCGAGTCCCCGGCCCAGCCTGGCACAGCCGCCAAGGCCGCGTCTGGGAGCAGGGCGCCGGCCCCTGGGAGGGGCGGCCGTTGGGGGAAACAGTCTTGGCCAGAGCAGGGCCGGAGGGGCAGGGGGCCAGGGGGAGGGTGGTCCTAAGCTCCTGGCTCCTGCAGGGCTGAGGCTGGAGGGGGACACACGCCCCGTGAGTGGGGTGACGCGCACACCCGCGAGGGCTGAACAGCACGCCCCGCTCAGCGTCAGCGTCAGGGTCACCCACCGCGCCTCCCGACGGCAGGCAGGGCTGACCCCAGGCAGGGCCACTCAGGGGCCACACTCGCACGGGACGGTGCTCCCGGCCAGCCACCCTGCCTGGTGCTGGACGCAGGAACCTCCGGGGGTCCCCCCGCCCCCCGGGGGCTGTGCCCGGGGAAGTGGCCCTTTCCTTGGGCACTAAATAATCACTGCTGTGGAGACACCCGATGGGCAGGGCAGGTGGCCGCAGCCTCGAGAGTGGATGCAGATGGACTCGCTTGACCGGCCCTGGGCCCGGTTCCTCCAGGAACACCCCCTGCCCCCCCCCGCCTCTGACTGAGCCCCAAGGTGAGGACAGAGGGTTTTTCTCCGCTTCTCACTTATGAGGGTTGCATTGAACAGGCGTCCCTCCCGGGCCACCGAGGGCCTTCCCGATGGACGGGACACGCTGTGGCATTTGCTGTGCCGGGCGCCAGGTGTCTTACCTTCGAGACGGGGGACCCGAGGGGAGGTGGCTGTGACTGTGCCTCCCTCCCCACCCCCTGCCAGATAGGGTGGCCTTCGGAAGTGGCCGCTGGGCAGGGCAGAAGGGACGGCTGAGTGAGGGGCTTCTGAGAGCTCCCCACTGGGTGACACACAGTGACCGCCCACGGTGGCCTTGAGACCCCACCACCAGGTGACAGTCGCTGTCACTGGGTTTATCACTGATGCTCCAGTGCAGTGACCCCGTTACCTATCTCAGTCCCCCATGTGACCCCCCCAGACCCCCAAAGCTGAACATCAGCTTCCTGTCCAGCACAGCTGCCAGCCCCAACTCTGATTGGGGGTCACCCTCTCCCCCTCCTCCCTGCCACCACTCGGGGGTTCCGTGGGCACAGCCCCTGTCCACGTTCAGCCCTGCTCATGCAAGCCCAGGCCCGGTGGCCACTGGCCCAAGCCCGGTGGCATCTGGTCTGTCCGCCTTGGTGGCGTCCCCTCCCCGCCTTTCCTGGAAGGCCCGTGCCCTTGGCGCTCCCAGTCCTGGAGCGTCCCTGTTGGGCCGGCCCCGCTGGTTTCACGGAGGGGCCGTAATGAGAACCAGGCTTTTTTCAGCGTGATATCTCGTTCCCCACGAGACCGTCAGCTCTCATATGTTCCAATAAAACTGCTGAAGAAACAGCCACTTAAAGAGTTTTAAAGATTATTCATGGAAAAATCATGCCGAGGAAAAACAGAGCGCTCCTCTGAGATAGTCAGGCCCCACGGTCAGTTTTTCCAGCTGTTTGTGCCATATCGGGCGGGCGGTGGGGACCACGCTCTGCTCGGCGGGGCCGGACACCCCCGCCCCCCACTCTGGGATGCAGGCGCCTGGCCCAGAAATGGGGGCCCTCACGTGGGGCTCCCCCGGGCCGGGCCGGGCGAGATGGTGCCGTTTCCACAGCAGAGTCCGCCTCCCTCAGGGGGGGCCCCCGGCGAATGGAAATTCTTTTGTTATGGCTTTGGGTTTGTTTTTATTTAGCTTGGGGGACCACACCCAGCAGTGCTCACAAACGGCTCCTGGTGGTGCTGGGGTTGGGGGGTTGGACCTTGTGCTGCCAGGGATGGGTCCCGGGGCTCCTTGGCCAGTGCCTGCCTGCGCTGTATTTTCCTTCCTCCTCAGCCCCAGGCTGGCGGGAGCGTCTCCCCCTGGAAGAGGGCCAGGGAGACCACAGCCCCAGTGCCGTGCACCCCCTCTCCCCAGCCGGGTCAGGGGGCAGCTGAGGCCACCTGCCTCCCAGGGCCATCCCAAGGAGAGGGGGCGGCCCGGCCTCTGCCAGGAGGGAGCCTTGGGAGCGGAGAGGAAGAGCCTGAGGACGAGTGGGAGGCCCCGGGGGCGCTGAGCTGGACCTGGCGCCAGGAGGCAGGCGCCGTGGGCTGCAGCGGCCCCTTCCGGAGGGGACAGGAAGCCCAGGAGGTCAGCGGGAGCGCCCTGCAGCTGGGCTGGGGTGTGAACCGCCCCTGAAGGGTGGCCACGGCCCCGATGCCGACTCAGAGCAGGACACTGAGGGGTCCTCCCGAGCAGCAACGGCCCCCGCCCCTGCAGAGCCCTCCCGGCCCCCACCAGTGTCCTCGGCCTCGGTCTTCCAGACCTAGTGCAGTCCCCCAGGAGCTGGTGGTTCACGCCCTGCTTGGGGTGCCTACCAGCACTGGGGCACTCGACCCCCACCCACTGGTTCTCAGGGGGCGGAGCCGGTTCTCACGGGAGTGGAGCTAGTTCTCAGGGGGCAGAGCCAGTTCTCAGGGGGCGGGGCCAGTTCTCAGGGGGCGGGGCCAGATCTCAGGGGGCGGAGCCGGTTTTCACGGGCAGAATCAGTTCTTGGGGTGGAGCCGGTTTTGACGGGGGCGGAGTCACTTCTAAGGGGGCGGAGCTGGTTCTCGAGGGGCAGAGCCTTTTCTCATTGTGGCCCAGCCAGTTCTGGGGCAGGCTGGTTCTCACAGGGGCGGAGCCACTTCTCGGGGGGCGGAGCTGGTTCTCACTGGGGCGGAGCCACTTCTCGGGGGGCGGAGCCGGTTCTCACGAGGGCGGAGCCTTTTCTCACGGCTGCGGAGCCAGTTCTCGGGGGACGGAGCTGGTTCTCAGGGGACAGAGGTGGTGCTCATTCAGGCGGAGCTAGTGTTCATTGGGACGGGGCTGGTGCTCAGGGGGCAGAGCCGGTTCTCAGCCTGGGATGTGCCAGTTCTCACCCTGGGCAGATGGCGCCGGTTCTCACCAGGGAGGAGCCATGGGCTCTGACCCAATCAGTGACTTCTCAGAACCAGGGTGGAAGCCAGAGTGACTCAGACCTCCCCATGAGCCTGCAGGCTGCAAGCACGGCCGTGCCTTCCACCCTCCACAGGGACCCGCACCCTGAGCCACCTGCTGCCCGGCACCACTGCAGGACCCCAGTTGTGCTCGTCACCCAGGGGTACCCCTCAGACTTCCCGGACAGCAGCAGAACTAGTAGCGCCACGGCCAGGCCCGCCTGGATTGATTTACCCCATTCCCTCTGTGTGTGTGTCTGTGTGTGTGTGTGTATGTGTGTGGGTGTGGGTGTGTGGTGGGGGGTGGTTTCCCCAGGAACCTGCACACACACTCCAGGCTCAGGCCCACACCCCCACAACCCTCCCTGCACTCCCTCGGGGCCAGTGGTGGTGCTGGGGCGATGAGCCCTCACTGGGGCCACGCTCCCCGAATTCCCTGTTCCGGATCTTTCTCTCAGAGCCTGTGGCCAAGACGCCCGGTGTGTCCTAGGGCCAAACCCCCAGACCGTCCCCTCCCTCCTGGTCCCCAGTGCCCCTCTCTGGGTGCTCCCAGGGTCACTTCCTTCTCCACCCGCAAGGGCACGTGCCCCTTGCCTGCCGCACCACTGCCCCGATGGCTTTCTGGGCTCCATCCTGAGCGTCCCGCCCAGGGTCACAGTGGACGGTCATTGCCCGCTGGGCCAGGACAGCGCACCTGCAGTGGGGGGTGGGAACAGCTGCTGTGAAGGCTGCAGGCTGCAAGCCAGGGAGCCCTGAGGACAGCTCGGGACCAGGGCCAGTCACTGCCCCTGGCCTGCTGGACCACTGCCCGCCTCACTCCCCCCCTGCATGGCTGAAGGCGGGTGAGGTGCAGGGGGCAGGGCCGGCCCCCACACGCCCCCATGACGCTCTCTCTGCTCACAGGCCCCTCCGCCAGCTCCAGCTCTGCCAGGTTCAGCCGGAGGCCCACGTGCCCAGATGCGTCGGTCGCTGGCAGCCTCCCCACGCCCCCTGTGCCAAGACACCGGAAGAGCCACAGCCTGGGCAACAAGTGGGTAACGGAGTGAGCTCCACGGGCCGGGACTGGGCGGGGGAGCGCTGGGCTTCCCGGTGGGGGCCCTCGCCTGACCCGGCACGGCCCCCGCGGTGCTGGGGGCGCCCAGCCGCAGGGTCTCTGTACTGCGGTGGGCGTGGGGGGCTGCGCGGTGGGTGGGTGGGTGGGTGGAGCACAGGCAGGCTGGCATCCTGGCGTGAGGAGCCCAGGGTCCAGGCGCCCATGATGCTGGCCGGGCTCCTGCCAGGGTCAGCCTCGAGTCTCTGCTGCCACCGGCCGCCCCACCTGCCACCACCACCCCCCCATCCAGCCTGTGGGGACAGCGAGACACACAGCCGACGGGCCTGGGCAGAGGGGCTGCCCGCCGCCCTCCCTCCCTCCCTCCCTCCCTTCATCTGCCCTCCCTCTCTCCTTCCTTTCTTCCTGCCTCTGTTCTTTCCTCCCTCCTCCCCTCTTCCCTTCTGCTTTCCCTCCTTGTTTCCTTGATTCCTTCCTTCCCTCTTTCCTTCCTCCACTCCTTCCTTCTCCCATCCTCCTCTCCTCTCCCTTCCTTCTATCCCTCTCCCTCCCTCCTTCCTTCCTTCCTTCCTTCCTTCCTTCCTTCCTTCCTTCCTTCCTTCCTTCCTTCCTTCCTTCCTTCCTTCTTCCTTCCTTCTTCCTTCCTTCTTCCTTCCTTCCTCCTCCTTCCTTCCTTCTTCCTTCCTTCCTTCTTCCTTCCTTCCTTCTTCCTTCCTTCCTCCTTCCTTCCTTCCTTCCTTCCTTCCTTCCTTCCTTCCTTCCTTCCTCCTTCCTTCCTTCTTCCTTTCTTCCTCCTTCCTTCCTCCTTCCTTCCTTCCTCCTTCCTTCCTTCCTCATTCCTTCCTTCCTCCTTCCTTCCTCCTTCCTTCCTTCCTCATTCCTTCCTTCCTCCTTCCTTCCTCCTTCCTTCCTTCCTCCTTCCTTCCTTCCTCCTTCCTTCCTTCCTTCCTTCCTTCCTCCTTCCTTCCTTCCTCCTTCCTTCCTTCCTTCCTTCCTTCTTCCTTCCTTCTTCCTTCCTTCCTCCTTCCTTCTTCCTTCCTTCCTTCTTCCTTCCTTCTTCCTTCCTTCCTTCCTCCTTCCTTCCTTCCTTCCTTCCTCCTTCCTTCCTTCCTCCTTCCTTCCTTCCTTCCTTCCTTCTTCCTTCCTTCCTTCTTCCTTCCTTCCTTCCTTCCTCCTTCCTTCCTTCTTCCTTCCTTCCTTCCTTCCTTCCTTCCTTCCTTCCTTCCTTCCTTCCTTCCTTCCTTCCTTCCTTCCCTCCCTCCCCCTCTCGGCCCCCGCACCCCCATCCCAGCTAGCCCTGCCCTGGCCGGGAGGACGCGGGCTCTGTGGGTGGACGTTCGGTCTGACTGTGCTATGCCATCCGCCCTGGGCACGGGTCCCACACCTGGACAGGCCTGAGTGTGTGGGGTCGCAGGCGGGCAGAGGAATGTCGGGGCAAGGACTTGCCGGGCTCGTGCGACCCCTGGCCCGGCCGTGCTGTGCGGTCGGCGCTGACCCTTTGCTTGCGTGGCCCCGCCGCTCACCCCTCGCCGCCGCCCGCCCGCCGAGCCTGGCCATCCCGGGGGACAGTGGGACGGCCCCGGGGCCCACGCGCGGCGGAGTCAGGAGCCGCCTTCTCTCCCCTCCCCTCTCCAGTCTCATGTGTCAGTTGAGTGTAGTTGAGAGTAAAAGTGCCACGTTCCCGTCCGAGAAGGCGCGGCACCTGCTGGACGACAGCGTCCTGGAGTCGCGCAGCCCCCGCAGGGCGCTGGCCGCGTCCTCCGCCGCCACCAACGGACTCTCCCTAGGTAAGCGTGTCTGTGTGTCGCCGTGCGTGCCCAGGGCCCGTGCCCAGACCCCCGCGTGTGGCAGGCGCCGCCGGACCCGGACTCGATGGCAGCCCAGGCAGGTGCCGCCTGGGGACCCCCGCCGGGCGGGCCCTGGGCCTCCCCATGTCCTTGTCCGTCTGGAGGCCAGCGTGAGGCAGGGTTGAGAAGCGCTGTGGGGGGCGGGGCGGGGGTCAGAGCCGGGCGCCCCGCTGGCGGGAGACACGTGATCTCGCCTCTTCATGTGCCTGTGCTTCTGTGGTCTGTGTCCGTGTGTCTGTCTGCTCCCGGGCGGAGCTCTGGGCAGGGGGGAGCAGGAGAGCAGGACGCAGCTGCCCCACGTCCCTGACGCTGTCACTGCCCCGTGCCCTGACCGTCTCAGGCCAGCTACGCCGCTGCCTCTGCCCCGGGCCCGGCCGAAGCGGGGGGGACATCGGCTTAGGCCATGGCAGTCGGGGGGGTCGGTGGGTGTGTCCATGAGGCAGGTTCCGGCCTCCACGGGTCAGAGGAAGTCCAGGCGAGTGCAGGGCAGCTGGAAACTTCTCCGGGACGCGCATGTGTATTTGCGGCCTGTGGGGTGCCCATAAGGCCTTGGCGTCCTACCTCATGGAGCCCTCCCACACTGTCCCCAGGCGCGGAGCCCAGAGAGAGTCCCTCTGGCTGTCCCCAGCTGTCGGAGGGCCCCGGAAAGGAGCCCCGTGGCCTTCCTGGGCCCCGAGCGGAGTCAGCCCAGGAGCCCGGCCCCGGGCAGAAGCTCGCAGGCGTTTGGGCCCTCCCCCGCTTCCCCTCAGGCACAGACCCTTCCCCTGTCCAGGGGCAGGCGTCCAGGCGGAGCCGCCAGCTGGGCTCCTCTCCTGGCAGAGGGCACTGCTAAGGCTGGCCCTGCCCCCTTGCCACCTCCGAGGAGTAAACTGAGGCAGCTTGGAGTGGCTAAAAGTGTCGAAGGATCTCTGTGCCAGCAGGGCCCAGGCCTTGGGGAGCCCCTGAGAAGCGTGGGGCCCCCAGCTGAGCCTCGGGGGAGAGGCGTCCACCGGTGGGGGCAGAGGTGGCCCAGAGGGAGCAGGGCGGGGCCAGCCAGGCCAGCGGCCCGGACACCAGGGGGTGGCGGGTGGGCTGGCAGCCGTGGCCCTCGGAGAGAGGACCCTCGCCCCGGGAGAAGGGCCTAGAAAGGCTGTGGATTTGGATTAGGGCCCCCCGGGGGCAGCGTCGGGGCCGTGGACAGGACAGGCCGGGCGCTGGTGCCGGGCCGCGGCTCACTGATCTGTATTCCTTTCCAGGCAGTAGTGAGAGCTCAGAGTTTAGTGAAGAGATGTCTGCAGGGCTGGACAGGTGAGTGCGGCCTCCGCAGCCTCCCCCTGGGGAGACGCTGGGCCCAAAGCCGCCGAGACAGGGTCCCGGCTCGGGCCAGGCTGGCCTGGAGGCCTGGGGCAGGTGGGCACCCGGGAGGGGCTGCCTGGGGAGCAAGCCCGCCCGGCTGCGACAGGCCCGGCCTGGAGACGGGGGCGCGGCTCCCCCTGGTGGTGGCTGCGAGTGTTGCAGCCGCGCGGCCTCGGCCTCAGGACTGGCCTGTGCTCCCTGGCGCGAGCTCTCCCCGGGAAGGCACCACCACCCGGGAGGCCGCCCGCTGCCCACTGCACCTGCTGAGCGGGAAGCAGGCAGCGACAGGCTCCGGGGAGCAGGGTCCGAGTGGGGAAGTCTGTCAGCCACAGAGCCACCCGCCGTGTGGGCTGTGCAGGCCCAGGGAGGCAGGAAGAACCCAGCACACGGGGTCCCGAAAGCAGCTGTGCGGCTGCCCGCAGTGTGTCTGCCACAAACCGGCAGGGGCTGCTGAGCACACAGCCACAGTCTCACATACACGGCCACACAACCACACACATGCACACAGTCATACACAGTCACACAGTCTCACACATAGTCACACAATCACACAGTCACACTATCTCACACACTGCCACACAATCTCACACACAGCCATACAGTCTCACACACAGTCACACAATCACACACAGTGACACACAGTCATAATCTCACATACACATAGTCACACAATCTCATACACAGTCACACAATCACACACAGTCATACAGTCTCACACACAGTCACACAATCTCACACACAGTCACACAATCTCACACATAGTCACACAGTCTCACACACAGTCACACAATCTCACACATAGTCACACAGTCTCACACACACAGTCACACAATCACACACAGTGACACACACAGTCATAATCTCACATGCACAGTCACAATCTCACATACACATAGTCACACAATCTCATACACAATCACACAGTCACACAGTCACACAATCTCACACACAGTCATACAGTCTCACACACAGTCATACAATCTCACACATAGTCACACAGTCTCACACACAGTCACACAATCACACACAGTGCCACACACAGTCATAATCTCACATGCACAGTCACAATCTCACATACACATAGTCACACAATCTCATACACAATCACACACAGTCACATAGTCTCACACAGTCACACGATCTCACACACGGTCACTAATCTCACACACACAGTCACACAGTCTCACACATAATCTCTCGCACAATCTGTATGCACAAATTGTGCATAGTCATACACAGACACACGCAATCTCATACTCATTCAAACATTGTCTAAGAGGGCCACATTCAATCTCATGAAGATATTCATGTGGTCTCCCATACACAGCCTCACACACATGTGCGCACACACAGAGTCTCACACATGCTGTCTATACACCCCGTAACACATTCACAGCCGCACAATCTTACAGTCACACAGACATAGACACAGGCTCACACACATCGTCTCCTACACATATGATCACGTGCACACGGTCTCATACACACTCACACAGTCTTAGGCACGTTCCCGTCATCTCTGTACACAGCCTCAGTCATTCACACACTCACACACAGCCTCAGTCATTCACACACCCCACACGGACACTGACCCACACACACTCCACACGGCAGCCTCAGAGTCTCGCGTACACCCTCACCCTCCGTGCTCACAGGCGCATTCTTGCCCTCTGACGCGGCACACCCGCAGTTCACACATGCTCATTTGCACAGTCACACACACGCGCGCACGCTCTGATGGGTGTGTAGACTCACCGGTGTGGCCGCGCGCACCTCCCCCACACCAGCTTCCTTCCTCTCCTGTCTCCTCAGATCCCGCCGTCAGGAGAGGCCTGAGGAGGGACTCCTCCAGCAGGTGCTCCCAGCCTGAGGGCTCGGGGTGCTGCTAAGGGACCTGGAGGGGTATCGAGTGGGCCGGAGTCTCGCACGGCCCCTACGGGAGGACCGCGTGTCCCACTGTGACCGTGACCGCAGGCCCGGAGAGGTGCCGGGTCCTGCTTCGCCTGCCGCAGGCGGGCAGTAGGGGCCCAGAGCCACGTCCCCCAGCCCCGCGCCCGCCGCCTCTGTGGCCATGTGGGGTCAGGCCATCTGTGCCGTGGGGAGCAGGCCAGTGCCCCCGGCCCCATGGCCGTGCCCTCCGCGCTTGCTCCGGGAGCCAGAGTCCGCCCTGCCGGGGGTGCCCGCTGCCCTGGCGCTGCCGTGGGGAGGAGCTGGGCAGATGAAGCAGAGGCCAGGCTAGTGGGCGAGACGAGCGAGAGACGGTCAGCAGTGGGGGCCCGGGGAAACCCCGGAAAGGGGGCTACAGGCCCAAGGGTCTGGGCCAGTGAGGGGCGGGGGGATCCGGATGCCGAGCAGGCCCAACCCCATCAACTGGCTCTCCGGCTCCCTGGTGGCTGTTTCTCGGGGCGCAGAGGGGGAGGGGGATTGCATGAGGCCCGGTCGTGGGGGCTCCTGCACCCGGCCTTGTGGAGGCACCTGCAGTCAGCCTGTGGCGCGCCCGCTCGGGAAGTCTCCGCCTTTCCTCCGAGCCCCCTTCAGACCTGTGGACCGGCCTGTGTGCGCTGTGTGGTGCTGTGATGGGTGTTCATTGTGCCTGTGTATGGGGGGCTGTGACGGGTGTTCACTGTGCCTGCGTACGGGGGCCGTGAGGGGCGCTCACTGTGCCTGTGTACGGGGGCTGTGACGGGTGTTCACTGTGCCTGCATACGGGGGCCGTGACGGGAGCTCACTGTGCCTGTGTATGGGGGGCTGTGACGGGCGTTCACTGTGCCTGTGTACGGGGGCCCTGATGGGCGTTCACTGTGCTGTGTATGGGGGGCTGTGACGGGCACTCACTGTGCCTGCGTACAGCATGCTGTGATGGGCACTCACTGTGCCTGTGTATGGGGTGCTGTAACAGTGTTCACTGTGCCTGCATGCTGGGGGTTGTGACGGGCGTCCACTGTGCCTGCGTATGTGGTGCTGTGACGGGCGTCCACTGTGCCTGCGTATGTGGTGCTGTGACGGGCGTCCACTGTGCCTGCGTATGTGGTGCTGTGATGGGCGTTCACTGTCCCTGCTGTGCATGGAGCGGCCGTCACGGGCTCTCTGGCTCGGCCCACGTGTGCCCAAGTCTGCCCCCGTGGTCTCGAGAACCAGCTCCTGGCCCAGCCCAGCACGACCCGTCGGGCGTCCTGTCCCTCCCCCGACCCCAGGCAGCCTCGCCGCCTCTTTTCTGTCTCCTCGAGGATCTGCGTCTCCCCCAGCCCCGACAGCACACATGCCCGACCCCCCGGACGCCCACGGGCCTCACACCCTGGGAAGTTCCCATGGAAGGCTGCTCCTCTCCTCACCCCTGCTCCTGACTCGCCACCGGCCAGCACTCCCGCCTGCCGGGCAGGGACGGCGGCAGGACCCGAGCTGTGACCTGCCAGTGTGCCCAGTGTCCGGGCCAGGGCACAGACACCTAGAGGCCAGAGCCTTCTCTCGGCCCGCCCAGCCCAGGACGCAGAAGGGAGCCAGAGTCTGGGTGCGGGGGCTGGTCAGCCCCACCCCCAGGGCACACATCTGCGGTCTGGGGGGCGCCTCCATCTGCCAGGCAGGCAGGAGCCCCCCATGTCCCTCCAAGGGTGGCTGACTTGGCTCCGTCTCAGGAATCTGCTTCCCGAGCTTAGACACGGGGACTTTGCGGCCCCCCACCACCAGGACCCCACCCCGCAGCCCAGACGCACCCCACGTGCCCCTCGCTGGCCCTCACGGAGATTCCCACAGGAGCCTGCCAAGGCTGGGGACCCAGTGCTGCGCTCTCGGGGGCGCCCGACCCCAGCCTGCCCCCGACCCCAGCCTGCAGTGTGGGGAGCAGAGGTCGCAGCGAGGGCGAGGAGAGGGAGCCGGGTGGGAGGCTCCCTGGAGGAGGGGTCTCAGGAGGGGCAGGGCCACCCACGGCATGCTGGGGTCACTAGGTGGCATCCTGTGGGTCATCCAGGACGCCCCCGGTTGTGGGGTCCAAGTGGCGGTGATAAGGCTCACTTCTTTTCTTTTTTTTCTTTTCTTTTCTCTTCTTTTATTTTTTCTTTTCTCTTCTTTTTTTCTTTTCTTTTCCTTTCCTTTCTTTTCTTTTCCTTTCTTTTCTCTTCTTTTCTTTTCATTTCTTTTCTCTTCTTTTCTTTTTTTTAACTTTTTGGGTCACACCCTGTGATGCGCGGGGGTTACCCCTGGCTTTGCACTTAGGAATTACTCCTGGCAGTGTTCAGGGGACCCTATGGGATGCTGGGGATTGAACCTAGGTTGGCCGCGTGCAAGGCAAACGCCCTCCGCACCGTGCTATGGCTCCAGCCCCAATGAGGCTCATTTCTACCTGGCGGCCACAGGCCCATGAGTCTGTGACACGGTTTCTTGTGTGCCCCTGCCCGGCGCCAGCCCCTCTGGAGCTGGGGGTTGGTTACCCGTCTTCCTCTCCATTCTCCCTATCTCTGCCGTGACGGGTGTTGCGGTTCCTCTCCAGAAAGAATCAACATTGACCTTTTCGAGTGGGCCACACCCAGCAGTGCGCGGGGCTTACGCCTGGCCCTGTGCTCGGGGCTCACTCCTGGCCGGGCTCAGAGGAGCCTTATTCGGTGTCTGGGATCGAACCGGGGTCAGCCAGGGCCAGGCAGGTGCCCTCACACGGCCTCTCCGCCCCCGAAGGTCTTTACAGAAAATGCAACGAGAAGAGTTTCCTGCCGGCCCCGCGGGTGGTGAAGTCTCACACACACATACACATACACTCCAGGCTCGGCCACCTCCTGTCCCGAGTGTGACATGAGCTCAGTCACAGGAGCCAGGAGTTCCAGGAGGCTGAGGGACCGCGGGGGAGGGGAGGGGGACGGTGTGTTAAGCCTGGGACTCTGGGTTCCCCGGCGCCGAGACAGACAGAGACACACACACCATAATGCAAAACCAGTAGTTTTATTCCAGTATACCGGGGTCAGCGGTCTCGCCCAGGTGGTCTCTTGATAGCAGCGACCCCGACTTCAGGCAGCAAGCAGTTTATAGAGGGTTTGATTACGTAAGCAGTACATGCCTTATTGTTTCAGAAAAAATACCGATAGCACAGCGGGTAGGGCATTTGCCTTGCACGCAGCCGACCTGGGTTCGATTCCTCCGCCCCTCTCGGAGAGCCCAGCAAGCTACCGAGAGTATCCCGCCCGCACGGCAGAGCCTGGCAAGCTGCCCGTGGCGTATTCAATATGTCAAAAACAGTCACAACAAGTCTCACAATGGAGACGTTACTGGTGCCCGCTCGAGCAAATGATGAGCAACAGGAAGACAGTGATACAGTGATACCAAACAAAGGTGTTTTAGTGTCTAGGGTGACAGTGGTCAGGCGATAGTTAAACAATAGTTTCCACTAGCAGTTTATGGTCCCATAGGCCATTCTTTTAGGGTTAACAGAAGGCAATTTCCGGGGCATTGTGATTGATTGATTGATTGATTGACAGCCCACTTGCTGGGCCCAGGAGCTTTCCCAGGAGGTTCAGATTGGCCAGTTACACATTGTTTCATTGCTGGGAAACAGATACTGTTGCAGTTCCAGGAACTGAACCTGAGGCATTGCCGGTTTTGCTGATTCCTGCCACCTGTCCTGGCATCAGTTTCAAACTTACAGGTGCAATAGCCGGCCCCCCTGGTGGGGGGCACGCGGGGTGCCCGGCCCACCTCGGAGCTAGGGTACGGGGGAGAGCGGCGGCTGGTACCGGAGACGCCTCGCGGCACTCGCCGTTGTGTTGGGGTGAGCGGGCAGCTTGCTGAACTCTGTGGAGTCTGGTCAGGGGTCACTGGGCAGAGCCGGGGACCGGACGCTCCACAGAGGAGACGGGGGAGGCCCGGCACAGACTGCGCGTGGACCAGCCTGGGGCCCCCTGACCGTGAGTGGACCCAGACCCAGATGGTACCCGTCAGATTGTGGGTTTAGGGAAATCTTCCAGCAGGAGAAATGGATGAACTGAGAGCAGAGACACTTGGGGAAGGAATTAGGGGGCGTCAGGGGACCCGGGTCCGAGCCCTGGGTCAGGACAGGGCTGCGGGGGGCTCTTGTCTCGGGAGGGGGGGCTGCTGGTCTGCCCCAGGTGCTCTCCCCTCTGCGGCGAGGGTGGTGCTGGGTAACGCTTCCCCTGTGGGGTTGGGGGTGGCCATCCGGGGCGCCCATGTGGGTCCCCTCACAGGCGAGTGCCCCCAGGACTGGTCAGGGCGGAATCCTGGAGTCTGGCCGCGAGGGTGGGGCCAGCATGGAGCAGCGTGCCCCGGGCTGAGCGGCAGTGTAGAGCGGCCTGAAGGGGTGCTGCCCGTAGTGGCCCCCAGTGGCCCCCCCATGTCTGCGGGGGCCCAGGGGCTGCTCTGTGAATGTTCCACCCGGGCTGTGTGAGACTCAGTGGTAGCAGATGGAATCTTCTGGCACTCCTGGGGGAGTGACATCACAGCCCCCAGCCCCAGCTCAGGTTTCCAAGGATGCACCTTTGACGAGAGAGCAAGTGTCTCGGGGGTCAGGAGCCCCCGGGGCCATGACCGATGCCCGCCGGCTCCCCCACGTCCTGGGCCAGCAGCAGCAACCAACAACTCGAGGGCTCTCGGAGGCATCACCCCCAGGTGCCCCGGAGGTGAGCCTAAGAGCCCAGAGATGGGAACAGCCCTGCCCTGCCCTGCCCGGCGGGTGTTCTCTGCAGCAGAGCCCCCCACCCCGCCACCCCCACTGCAGCCAGCACCCTCCCCGCCCCCCTGGCGGCCCTGCCCAGATCCCGCCTCTGCCCAGGCCTCACACTCTTCTCTAGAAGAGTAGTGTGTACAGGCTGAGCCATAGCACAGCGGGGAGGCTGTTTGCCTTGCACGCGACCGACCCAGGTTCTGTTCCCCAGCATCCCATAGCGTCCCCCAAGCAATGCCAGGAGTAATTCCTCCATGCAGAGCCAGGAGTCAGCCCTGGGCATCACCAGGTGTCACCCAAAAATGAAAATAAAAAAGAATCGTGCCAGTCCTGGCCGGCGGGGCTCAGGCCTCAGCCAAGCGTCTTCATGGCTCTGTGCCTTGGTTTCCCCCTTGGGGGAGGACAAGCTGCAGCCTCGGTAATGTACAGCTCTCCCCTGAGCACCCCCCAGCCCTGCATGCCCTGTCAGTGTACCTCGAGCCCCCCGCCCCCCCTCACCCCTGCCTCACACCGCAGGTAGCTCTCGGGAGAAGCCCGTAAGCTGGGGCATGTGACACGCCGTGTCCCCCGCACCCGCACCTCGGCTCCGTCGTCCGTTGGTCCGTCTGTGCTGTGATTGGGGCAGCCCCGTCAGAGAGGGAGGGTCCGGCGAGGTGCCGTGTGGAGTGGGGGTCTGCGCTGACTGTCATCTGCCTCCATGGGGGCCCTTGGGGAGGGCGGGGACGCAGAGCTCCTGGGGCCTTGGGCCGAGCACACCCCACCCCCTCGATCACGGGGGACAGGCTCTGCTGGACGGAGGGCTGCTGTCCCAAAGCGGCGGTCTAGGTGGTGGCAGTGGACACAGGACCCCCAGGAGGTGGCTGTCACTGGCCGCCCGAGAGGCCCTTCCTTGCTCAGGGCATGACGGGCGGGGCAGGGGCCCGGCCCGCACAGTCCCCCTCGGAAGCTGGAGTCCCCACCAGGGAGATGTCCACTGCAGAGAATAAAGATGACCCCTGACCCTGGGACAAAGGGGCCCTGGGCCTGGCTGCAGAGACAGGCACAGTTGAGAAGGACGTGCCAAGTCGGGTGACCCCAATGTCTGGCTGAAAGCGTGGAGGCCCCCCGGGGACTCTGGGGGGGTCCCCCCAAGAGCCAGACGGAGGGGGAAGAGAGAGGGCGCTCTTCCATCCTCCCCTGGAGAAGGCCAGTGTGGGGGCCCCAAGAGGTGGAACAGGGACCCCTGGAGGCTGCGGGGAATGTTAGAGGTGGGCTGGGCCTGGCTGGGCCCTGGGGACCACCCTCCCTCCCCGAGCCATGCCGCAGGTCCTGTGCATTTTGACTGGGGTCCTCTGTTACCTCTCACCCCAACCTTGGGGACAGCTGTATCTGGACCGTAATGGCCCCCGACCCTGAAGGAAGGGGTACCCACCTGCGGGGAGGCCCTGGGCCTGGTACCTGCTCCACATGTGCACACGGATGTGCCGGCAGCCCCACAGCCAGAGAGGGGGTCAGGGCTCACAGCCTGTGGTCCAAGGGGGGACTGGGCTTGGGGGGTCCCCAGGCTGTTGCTGAATGCCACCCTTTCCCTCTGAAGCAGGGGACGCCTCTACGCCACGCTGGGGCCCAACTGGCGGGTCCCCGTTCGGAATTCCCCCCGGACCCGGAGCTGCGCCTACAGGTGGGTGCAGCCCAGGGGGCAGAGGGGACGAGGCTCGGGGCACTGGGGCAGAGAAGGAAAGGCTGGCACTGCCCAGTAAGGGGGGGAATGGGGGCCTGAGGGTAAGGAGTCGGGGCTTGGGGGCATGCCAGAGACGTCCCCGAGGACAAGGGTTCCTTAAAGGTTCCTTAAAGGCCATCAGTAGAGCCGGGGGGCCGGGGGGGGTGACATGACAGGTGGGCTGGGACAGTGCAGAGAGTAGTCAGGGAGGAGGGGAGGAGGTGTGGGAGGTGAGAGGGTGCAGCAGGGGAGAAGGTGCAGGAGGTGATAAAGGGTGAAGGAGGGGAGAGGGCATGGGAGGGGAGAGCGTGCTGGAGTGAGTTGGTCTGAGGAGGGCAGGGAGCACGGGGAGGAGGATCCAGCTTGGTCGGGCAGGTGCGGGATCCTGGCAGAGCATGTAGGATTTGGTGTTGCCCGGGTGGTGGGATGGAGGCGCGGTTGGAAGCCCAGGTTGGTGGCTCCCGCCCAGGAGAGGAGGGGAGAGGAGGGGAGAGGCCGTTGGCAGAGACCGGCGGGGGTGCACTTGGACGTCATCGCCGACAGGTGGCGCCAGACCGGTGCTGGCGGAACGGAGCCCCCCCCCATCCCCCCCCCCCCCGCCCCTTCCCTCCTGTCTGCCGCAGGGACCTCCCGGCTGCAGCGAGCTCAGGACCCCAGACCCGGGGGGATGGGGAGGGCGCCTACCGAGGCCCGGTGGAAGCCGGGCCAGAGGCCTTGGGCTTCCGGGGAGCCTGTCCCCCTAGCCGGGGCTCGGCCCTGCCCGGCGGGCCTGGGGGCGCTCAGCGGGGGGCGCCCGGCCCCCGTCCCGCGCCCAGGGCGTGGGTCTGATCCGGCTCTCCCCGCAGCCCCACGGGCCCCTGCATCTGCGCGCTGGGCAGCTCGGTGGCGGCGCCCACCATGGAGGGGCCGCTGAGGAGGAAGACGCTGCTCAAGGAGGGCCGCAAGCCCGCGGTGAGTGCCCGGGACAGTCGGGCCGCGAGCCGCAGGCGCCCCTCCCCGCGCCTCCCGCGCCCGCTCTGCACCGGGCGGCAGGTGCCCGGGACACTCTGCAGCGCCCCGCGCGCCCCCTGCCCTGCCCGCCCCTTCGCGGGCTGCCTTCTGCACCGCCGCACTCCGCCGCCGGGGGCGCTGTGGGCGCAGGCCGCAGGCCGGCCCCTGCCCAGGGACCCCCCCGGGGCCCGAGCCTCCCTCTCCCACCGGACGGTGGCCCCCAAGCAGCGTGTCTTCCAAAGCCCCTGTCCCCAGCGTGACGGTCGAGGCCCTTCTCCGGGGTCCCGCCCCAAGCCGGCGCGGCGAGAGGACCGGGTCTCCCCCCACCCCACGGACAGCCTTACCCGAGCTTGGCTGGGGGTCCCCCGCGTCCCCGCCCCAAGCACAGGGGACCAGCGCTGCACCCGCACCCCTGCCCCGCTTCGCCTGAGCTCCTTCGGGAAGGGGGTGGGCAGGAGCGCACGCCTGCCAGGCAGCCCGCCCACTCACGCGTCACTCTGCCTCCTGCCTCCGCAGCTGTCGTCGTGGACCAGGTATTGGGTCACCCTCTCGGGGTCCACCCTCCTGTACTATGGGGCCAAGTCCCTGCGGGGCACAGACAGAAAACATGTAAGTAGGGAATAAGGGCGCTCCTGGGGGGGTGGGGCTGAGCGAGGCCTAAATGGGCGGGGCGAGAGGTGTTACTGGAGGGGCGGGGCCAGGAAAGGTGTGGCCTGGAGGGCGGGGCCGGGCCTCGAGGGGCGGGGCGGACCAGAAAGGGTGTGGCCTGGAGGGGCGGTGCCAGGAAGGGCGTGGCCTGGGCGGGGTCAGGAAGGAAGAGGCTGGAACAGGTGTGGCCTGGAGGGGGTGGGGCTGGAAGGGTGTGGCCTGTGGGGGCGGGGCCTGAGCGTCCCTGGAAGTCCTAGTTAGCAGCACACCTGCCCTGGGGTGCAGAGAACACCCTGGGGTGCAGAGAACACAGCCCGGCTCTATTTTTGCTCTCTTTCAGTACAAATCCACACCTGGCAAAAAGGTCTCCGTCGTGGGCTGGATGGTGCAGCTGCCCGATGACCCTGAGCACCCTGACATCTTCCAGCTGAATAACCCCGACAAAGGTAGGCAGTGGCCCAGAGCCCCCCGCCAGAGGCCAGCAGCCTCCCAGCCCCACCCGCCCTGCAGCTGGGGCCTGCAGCTTGCCCCACCCTGGCGCTCTCCCGTGCTTTTGTGCCTTTGGGGCCCCCAGGAATCTGGGAAGCAGCTGCCCTTCCTCCAACTTGGCCTCCGGGAGCCCACAAAAGAGGCTTTGTGAGTGGTTCCTTGCCCGGAGACAGTAAGTCCAGCTTATGCCTGCAGGACCTCTCTCCGGCCCTGGGCACTGGGGCCTCATGCACCCGAAAGCACATGGTGGTGCAGGAGGCTGTGCCCTGCCGCTGGAGAGTGCCGGGGACACCCCCTCATGGCCTGTGCTGAGAGTCCGGGGGGAGCTTTCTTTCTTTTTTTTTTTTTTTATTGAATCACCAAGTGGAAAGTTACAAAGCTTTCAGGCTTAAGTCTCAGTTACACAATGCTCAAACACCCATCCCTTCACCAGTGCACATATTCCACCACCAAGAGCCACAGTAAACCACCCCCCCACCCCCCAGGGGGGAGCTTTCAACCAAAGCCCCTACTCCGGTCTCTCAGCTCCTTCCGGCTCCGGCTTCTCACCCCCTGCCATTAAAGGCCAGACTGAGGAGGTAGGGAGGGGCTGGCCCCATCCTGCCCAGGAACCCTGATACCCTCAGAGGCCTTGCTTGTGTCCCCCACTGCCGGAGTCTTGGATTTTTGCCTGGGTCTTGGCTCAGTGCCAGGAGTATGGAGACCTGAGCCCCTCGACTCAGCCCCCGTAACATCCGAGTGTTTTTCAGGCCACTGGGCACTCCTGGAAACTCACAGTGGGATTCAGAAGAAGTGCGGCTCCTCACCCACCATTCTTTTTCTTTTTTATTTTTTTTTCACTTTGTGGGTCACACCCAACGATGCTCAGGGGTTCCTCTTGGCTCTGCACTCAGGAATTATTCCTGACAGTGCCCGGAGGACCATATGGGATGCCGGGGATTGAACCCAGGTTGACTGGCTGCATGCAAGGCAAACGCCCTCCCCGCTGTACTGTTACTTCGGCCCCACCACCATTTACTTTTTTATTTTTAATTGTTTTGCTTTATGTAAACACCATGGTTTACAGAGTTGCTCGTAATACAGTTGTTAGAGCCTTTTGATGTTCCAACACCAATCCCCTCACTGTTGTCCCCATTTTCCCAGCCTGCCCCCTTAGCAGGCACACAGTAATTTGTGTGTGTGTGTGTTTGGCTTTTTGGGTCACACCAGCAATGCTCAGGGGTCACTCCTGGCTCTGTACTCAGGAATCACTCCTGGCGGTGCTCGGGGGACGGACCATGTGGGGTGCCAGGGGTCTAACACAGTTCGTCCATGCGCAAAGCAATCACCCTCCCCTCTGTACTATCCCTCCAGCCCCAATCATTTATTTATTTTATGTTGCTTGTTGCAACCAAATGGCTAAAGGAATGACCAGAAACACTTCAGTAAAAGAACCTTTATGAAAATTGTTAAACCTCACCACGGGGTTGTTGAATCTGGCTGAGGATTTACTAAGCTGTTCATGGCTCGTTGAGCCTTCTGGATTATTGTTTTTGTTTGTGAGTTTAGTTGGCGTCTCTGTTATCTCCCATCTAACTTGGTGTGCTCCAGTTACCACTGGAATTCCAGTACTGTGGAATTCGGAGGTATTGGATGGCCGCGTGTGTGGCTGCTGGCTCCAGAAACTTCAGGTCTGTTGGCCTGGGATGAATCTGCGGAGATTCTTAGTGAGACGCCTTGGAGTGTGGGTGTCGCTGCGGCTGCCCCTTCCTGGGGGTGCCCCAGAGTTTTCGGCTGGCGGGGGGGACAGTATGTCCATTGAATTTCAGCTGCTTGACTTGTATCTCCTTAGAGATTTAGTCTATGATTCTGAAGAGCAGGCCCAGTGGGTGAGTCACACTGGCCCACCATTTCTTTTCTTTTTTTTAACGTTTGGGAAACTTTGCACATATTTGCATTTTTATTTATTTTACTTTTGGGGTCACACTCAGCGATGCTCTGGGGTTCCTCCTGGCTCTGCACTCAGGAATTACTCCTGGCGGTGCTTGGGGAACACTAGCAGATGCCGGGAATTGAACCCGGGTCGGCTGCGTGCAAGGCAAACTCCCTACCTGCTGTGCTATCGCTCTGGCTCCTGGCCCACCATTTCTAATATGTTTGTAGACGATTCCGGAGCTGCTCCCAGACAGGGACTACCCGAGTGTGTCAGGTCTGGGGTCTGAGCTGGGAACTAGAGCCCCCACGGAGCCTTTGGACTGGCCACGGGAGGCGGGGCTGATGGTCCAGCCGTGCCCATCGGGGCGTCGTGTCCCTCGCCCAGTGAGCATGCTCATCCTCTCTGCCACTCTTCCCCGAGGTGCTGTTTTAGGAACAAAAACTCATATTGACCCAAACTCGAAGAATCTGATGGCTGTTGGTTGGGGGGGGAGGGTACAGGCCACTTCGCAGGCTTCGTTGCAGAGGACACTACTGTCCCCAAGCAGAGGGCAGTGTGCCACCGGGCTAGCCAGGCCAGGGTCCACACAGAAGCGTGTCGGGGTCTGAGAATGCAGACTCCTTCGCTGTGGGCGTCATGAATGTCTGGAGTGTTCACGGCATCTGTGGCTGATGTCGCAAGAGATCCTTCCCCCTCCGCTGCTGCTGCATCATCCCACTCAGCTCTTTAGGTACCCCCGGCCCCAGACTGTCCCTTGAAGGTGCTCGAGCTCTCGAGTGCAAGCAGCGAGCCAGTGGCAGTTCAAGGATGCTGATCGCTCTGTTTCCTTTGGAAGGTTCCTTTTTTTGTTCGTTTTCCTTTTTGGGTCACACCCAGCGATGCTCAGAGGTTCCTCCTGGCTCTGCACTCAGGAATTACTCCTGGTGGTGCTCGGGGGACTATATGGGATGCTGGGAATCGAACCCGGGTTGGCCAGTGCAAGGCAAACGCCCTTCCCTGCTGTGCTATCGCTGCAGCCCCAACCTTTGGAAGGTTGTTTTGAGCAGGGCTTCCTCAGCATCAAAGGCTCCCTGCACCTCACCCCTGCCCCGCCCTGCTCCGCCCCCACACGCAGATCCCTGGGCCAGAATCACCCGGGTCTGGGAGGTATCTGGGACTGCCCTGCCCACTCGAGCCGCCCCTGTGCCCACTGACCTTCCTGCCCAGCTGCAGGCCCAGCCTCTCTCTGTCCCGCTTACCCACTGCTTCTCCTCCTGGCAGGCAATGTTTACAAGTTCCAGACCGGCTCTCGCTTCCACGCGATACTCTGGCACAAGCATTTGGACGACGCATGTAAAAGCAACAGGCCTCAGGTAAAGTCACATGCACCCCTGGCTCAGCACCCCCCCCCAGCCCCTTCCCTCAGCAGGGGGACACCAAGGGCCCTGAGGACGCGGGGCTCCAGCCTTCCCTCCCGCGTGTACCCAAGACAGAACTTGGTTTAAAGTTAAGCTGCCTTGGAGCTGGAGCGATAATATAGCGGGGAGGGCGTTTGCCTTGCACACGGCCAACCTGGGTTCGATTCCCAGCATCCCATAGGGTCCCCCGAGCACCACCAGGATTCTGAATTCAGAGTTAGGAGTGATCCTTGTGCATTGATGTACACACACACACACACACACACACACACACACACACACACACATATAAAAGCTGCCCTGAAACTTGGAATCTGCCCCCCGTGTCCTTCTCGTCGAAGCAGAGACCCAGGAGGTGGCAGGAGCCACGTGGCCCTGGGGATCAGGCTCCAGCTTTTGCTTAGCTCATCCCCCCAAAGTCAGTCCCATGGGAAGCCTGCCGCCAGAGACTGATTCCCTCCCCCTCCCCCCCCCCCCCCCGCACTCACAGCGGTAGCTCCGTGCAGCCCGTAGCGGTGGACAGACCCTTGTCCTGCCTGTGCCAGCGCGACCTCGGCTGCTGGCCTGGCCCAGGGCGCCTCCCCTGCACACGCTCCCTTCGACTCAGTTACTATGCCACGTGCTTTCCTTGCAGGAGCTGGCCGCATCCTCCCAATGGGAGGTAAGTTCCCAGACACCCCCAGTTCTCCCGGGGGCCACTGAGGCTTGGATAGTGGCCGGCACCGGCTCCAGGCGCCACCGGCTGGGACTCGGGGCAGCCTGACTCTGAGCTTGTGCTCAGTGCCCCGTGCTCCCCCGGCTCTCTCGGCCTGGCAGCCCTGCTGGGGCATAGAGAGGAACGCCAGCTCGGGGCAGAGGGGGCCCCCCCAGTCCTGCCTGTTTCCCCCGGGGAACCGGAAGAGGAAGCTGGGGAGTTTGACCCTCTCAGTCTCGGGCAAGAGCACTGGGCCCAGAGCAGCGTCACGGGGCCAGAGTGGGGAGCTGAGGAGGGCAGCGGGTCAGAGATCCCCCAGGGAACTTTGCCACTGTGAGGTGTAGCAGGCCCGGGGGCCAGGGGAGGGTTCAGCTCCCCTTCCCCTCCCCTCCCTGGGCTGTGCAGGACCCTGGAGCACTGCGCTCAGAGGGCCGCTGTCCCACGGACAGGAGTGCACACGGACACGCTTCGTGGGCCACAGGTGACAGGAAGCTGGAAGGCGGGTGGGCAGGACCCGTCCCGGAATTGGTGTGGGGGCCCCACATTTCAGTCGTGGGCTGGGCACACTCTCAGTCGCCACAGACGTGGGCAGGCGGTGCCCCGCAGTGCTGTTCCCGAGAGGAGCAGGGGCCCCTCCAGGCCTGGCAGGAGACAGGAAGCCGGAGGCAGAGCTGGGGGCCTGGGGCGTGGGTCTGGGGAGCCCCGGAAAGCCGCCCTCATTTCCCCTCCTTGAGCAAACGCCTGGGCCGACCGCGGCGAGGCTGACACTGGGAGGGACGTGGGCCGGAGGGTCAGGCTTCCTGCGAGGGAGCAGATCCTGCCCTGGAGTGCCTGGGCCCCCCTGGGGAGGGGGGCGAGGGGGCCGCAGCCCCACACAGCAAGGACCTGGGACCGAGCAGAGCTGGCGTGTGGCAGAGGACAGGCACGGCCGTTGGCGCACCTTGGCGACTGGGGGGCATGTTTCATCCCGTGTCCAGCCTTCGAGGAGGGAGCCCTGGTGTTTGCCGTCTCCGCTGCATTTCTCATTCCCTCGTCACCTGTCCTGCTCTGTGCTGCCACTTGCACCTGGGGCTGGGAGCGGAGGATTTCCGCAAACGGCCATCCCCCAACACGGCCCACAGGGGGCGCAAGGAGCCGCGTGCCCAGAAAGCGTCTCTGAGCTTTGTGGAATCAAATCAGTGCTCAGAATAGTTTCTGCTAACACCGTCCACACTTACACCACACAGGCAACAGCTGTGGAGATATAAACAGCAGCAGCAGCAAACACCCTGTACCCACCACCCAGCCTACAAGGCCCCAGGGCCTTGGAGCACGCCCCCCCCTTCTGCACCTCCATCACCACACCCGTGGTACACACACACTCACACACATACACACACACACACACACACAGACACACACACACACACACCTGCTGGCCTCTGCCTGATTTGTCTCTCTCCTGCCCGGCTTCTCACCTCCCTGCTTTTCTCGCCCCTCCTTGAAATGTGGGCACAGGCGTTGGATTCTTTAATGCCGTCTCTGGGGACACTTTTGTTGTTGCTGTTATTCCAAGTTGTCGTAAATAGAGCAGACCCCTGTCCCTGCTCCTGTGACTTGCATTTCCCTGTGGTATGTCCGGGAACTCTGACCAGGCCAGCGGCTGTCCCTGGCCTCTCCTTGTCCCGGAGTCTCTGGTTTTTCCTTTCCTTTGGGGCCACACCCTGAGGTGCTCCTGGCTCTGTGCTCAGGGATCACTCCTGGAAGACTGGGAGGGTGGAGGGTGGGGAGGGAACCAGTGGGGTGCCGGGGACCGAACCCAGGTTAGACGCCTGCAAGGCAAGTGCCCCTCCCCCTGCACTGCCTTGCCGGCCTGTCCTCGCCGCGTTTTGACCCCTCCGGGCGTGGACAGCCTGCGCGGGGCTGTGCCCCTGTGTCCCTGTCCTGTCGTCCTGCCCGAGGCTGCTCCCCTCTGGTTCATCTCCCGATCCCTGGAGCGCTGAGTAGTGCCGGGTGGGAGGCCTGGAGCTGAGCCGGGGACTTAGGGGAGGTAACAATACCGTCTGATCAAACATCTGGGGGCTGGTGGTCTTCTCCCCCCCCACCCAAAGGGAGCTGGGGTCTTGTCCTTGGTTGACGGTGTGGGAAGGTCTTGGGATTCCCAGGACGCCCAAATGTCCCCCTTGTCCTGGGCACCTGCTTGCCCGTGCCCACTGCCCTCCACCCACCCTCTGCTCTGGCCGGCCCCCTCCGGAGTGCTCGCTGGCACCCCACGGTCCTCCAGCTGCCCCGGCCATGCTGTACGTGCCCCCTCTCTCAGCCTCTGTCTCTCCACCCGCCTCCCTGCGGGGAACTTAGGAGCAGGGGGCTCTCAGCATCAAGAAGGCCTGGAGCGGGGGCCTGGCCCCCAGCGGCCCCTTGGGCCAGCGCCGGGAAAGGCCGCTCCTCCTCTCTGCGCCCCCCCGCCCCCCTGCAGCGTGGGGGCACTGACCAGAGACTGAGCCTTTTCTTCCAGGTACCGGCAAACCTCATGTCCTTTGAGTGAGACTCCGAGGGACGCGACGTGACTCCAGAGGCGCCGGGAGCCCTGCCCGGGCGGGGTGGTGGCGCGTCTGTCCGGGCACAGGCCACGGTGGGCCGGAGCGCTGGGAGACCCATGGCCAGGCCACAGGCTCACGGGACGCGGCCTCACCCTCCAGAGAACCCCCCGAGAGCCGGACCCTCCTGCCCGCCCGCCTGCCCGCCCGTCCACCCCAGTGACTCTCACGACACTTCCGCAGCACGGAGGGGCCTTGGCTGGACCCCCAGACTGTGTCGTCCCCCCGCCCGCCCTCCCTGCCCGGGCCCTCACCCGTCCACCAGCTGCAGCTGCTACACCCAGAGGGCCGGCGGCCCTGCCTCACGGGAGCACGGACCATGCCCCCCCACCCCATGTCCGAGGGGCCCTCGAGAAGGGACGGGCTGTGCAGCCGGCTTCTTGGCACCCCAAGGTGCACGGGGTTGCTCACCCATCCGGGGCACCTCTGACGCTGTCCGACTCCCGGAGCGCCCCACCCCCCCGCGGGTGCGTGCCGCGTGCGTGCGAGGGAGTGAGCGAGAACTCTTGGAGAAACATGCATTTTGGCACCAGACTCGGGACATCACACATTCATCCGCTTTGAGGCCCCGCCGGCCCCTCCGGAGAAGGCTCGGGCGCCAGGAAGGCCCGAGGGCGCGCCCGGCGTCCTCCCACGTGGGCCCATGTGTTCTTTTACTGTAACAAACTATGCCTTAACGTGTCTCGTTTTCTGTTCCTATGGGTGCTATTCATCCGGAAGGCCCGCGGCCCGGTCGCCGTCAGCTCTCGGGGACAGGGCCAGCTGCGGACCGGGCCGCCAGCCTGCTCGCTCCGTCCCCTCTCTCCAGCCCTCTCCCACCAGGCCAGGATGGCAGATTGGGTCCCTTCCCCCGCCTGCCCCCGCAGCAGCGCAGAGGCTGCCCCAGGCTCGCAGCGAGGGGCCGGCCACAGGGGCCTTCCGTGGCTCCGGCCTCTCCCCTTGCCGGTCCAAGCGTCGTTCCATCCTCTCAGCCCTTCGCTTCCACTGCCAGGGCGGGGCTCACTGGGGTTCCTGACTACACCAGGGAGCTGAGTGACACTGAGGCCTTAGGCCCCCCCACCCCCAGTCCTGCCCCCAAACACAGTCACCAGCAAGCCCACCATGCCCAGGTCCCCGAGCATAGTGTTCACCGACGGAGAGCAAGGCCCCAGGGCGCATGTCCGGGCGCCGTGTCCAGCTAAGGGCGCGTCTTTATCGGTCACTCTTCTATTTTCAGTGACTTCCATTTTGCACAAATACATTTTTGTTCCATAGAGTGAATAAAAATGAACTATGGGAACTTTGATCTCATAGCTTCTCTCTCTCCTCTCTCCTCTCTCTCTCTCCCTCCCTCCCTCCCTCGCAGATGGTTCCCCTAATTCTCAGTCCTTGTCATTAACGTGGCCTCAGAGGTCAGACAACAACATCCCTCCCCCCCATGCCCCCGCCCCAGTTTGGGGGTAGGATGCTTCCAACCAGCCTCTTAACCAGGAAAATACTAGGCCCAAAAACAAAAGAAGAAAAACAACCAGGGGACTGTATTGCAATTAAATGGACTGTATCGCGCTGCATCACCATCAAATGGCGATGACTTTCCGGAACCCTCGGATGAACTGGTTGGGAAGGAAGGTCTCTGCAGAAGGTCTCTGCAGAGTATCACGTCATGGGCAGCTCGCACGGTCCTGCCAGGGAACAAAGCTCATGTGTGAAAAGACTAAAAGACTCTTGTGCCAGGACAGACTCTAAATGCTGGTGTTGATGTGGCCAGACTGACCACGGATGCTTTGCACCGCTCCAGTCCCATCTAGACATGTCCCCAGTTCACATACAGTCTAGAGGCTGAGTGAAAGCAGTTATCATCCCGACACATTTAGGCAGAGCCTGTGTGTGTGTGTGTGTGTGTGTGTGTGTGTGTGTGTGTGTGTGTGTGTCTAGGCCAGGGGGGCGGGGGTGGCAGGGAATCAATGCTTTTACCTCCATTGAATCTGATTCTACCTGTTCGTGTTTTATTTTGTGTAAGCCCTGGTTTCCACGGAAGTCTGAGAGAGAGACTTTGGCTCCTTATTTCCTTTGGGTTTCTCCACTCTTCCTATGGTTTTCCTCAAATCAAGTCTTACTGATGCCAAATCCCAAACCCTCCAAATTTCATTTTCTCAATTGCCCTTTACCAAGGTTTTAATGTTCTTTCTCCCTGACAAGTGTTTCCTCCCGAGCCTCATTCTGAAAGAGCACAATCCCATTCTCCCCAAAATGTTGAGTCTGCACACCGTTTGCAACGGCTCCCACATCCCGTCCCGGACGCGTGCTTAGCTCGGACTCCGGAGGCATCTGTTTAGTCTTTGTGAGCAGAAGAGCCTTATGGGACAAAGAAGCCCGTGGAACGTGCCGGCAGAGTCCTGGGGACCGCCGGGTGAGAGGCGCTCGCGGCCACGCACGTGAGCTAAGCGTGAGCTGCCTGCGCCTCTTCGAGCTTGGGGCCCCCGGGACAGGCGTCAGCCCCCACAGGGCAAACCAAGTCTAGGGTGCGCGTCGCCCCCTGGAGTGAGGCATTTCCAGCATCTGCTCCTCAACCGCCCATGTTGAACAAATGCCTGTGCACCCTCAAAGGTGGCAAACCTTGCATACACATTCTGTATCTTTTTTTTTTTTTAAGCAAATAAGGCACCCCGTGATAGAAATGGCAGAATGTTGCCGGCAGGTAGGCAGCAGGTTTCCTAGGAGCCCCCAAAAGGCTCCCTCCCCGTGGTGGGACACAAGGTAGGCCAAGTGTCCAGGCATTCGGACCATTGAAACCCTTCGTGGAGAACCGACCGGGCACGGAGCAGAGGGACCCTTGATCTGAGGGGTCCCAGGCCGCACTAGAGAAGCTACTTGAAGAGATTCTGCATTTAGCAAGAAGCCGCTCGTGCCAACTGAACTGATACGACATTGTCTTTTGTCTTTTTTTGTTTTTTTCTTAACCAAGATGGCCAGTATTTCTTTTTCTCGCCTTCCTCCCCCTCCCAAGCCCCAGGCATCCAGCCGACGCTGTTGAATGCCCCCCGAAGGGGGAAGCAGGCAGGGTGGGCTTCCCCGCATGCTGCCACCACCCCTGCATCTCACCTGCTCTGGCTACGTGTGTGACTTGGCTCAGCCCCACACTGGGCGATTTTGTGTCCAGAGAAGAAACGCAAGAACCACTCCCAGCGCTGCTTCCACGTGGCCCTGGGAAGGACAGGCTCCTGGCACGCGCCGTCCACTCATCGCTTCCATCACTCACGCACCTCTCTGGGGAGCGCTTGGCAGGCCGCACTCTGCCTGAGCCGTCCGCGGCCAAGAACCAGACAGGCCCAAGTCCCGACCTGGCAGAACCCATCACAGAGCGAGTGAATCCTCAGCACCCAGCGGTTCTCTCCTCACACGGGGGCAAGCCGGGGCCAACGTTTCCCAAGAGGCGAAGGAGGCCCTGCAAGTTCCAGGCAGCGAGGAGCAGCCGGCCCGGACCAGCTGAGCAGCGCACAGGCCTGGCCCGGCGGGTCCCCAACGTGGAATGTGAGCGGAAGACCAGAACGACCCAGTATTTAGTGCAAAAGTGGTTTGTGTCTTCATTTCCCCTCAAAACAACAAGTCTTGAGTGCGCAAGAGCCGCGGCTTCTAGAGGTCGAGAACTTGGCCTGTGGCCCACCCACGGGTGTCTATGGCACCAGCGTGTGGCCCTGAGGTGACCCCCCCCCCCAATATTGATGTACAGCACCTCCTCGGGAGACTAGCTCTCTGCTCTCCATCCATCTGTCTCTTCGTCCAGATGACTGACCGCTTCCGCCAGGAAACAATGGTAATTAATTGATCGGTATGGTATCCTCCTTCACAGATCTCGTGCCAAAATGCATGGTTTTCCACTCAGCATTCAAATGTTGCATAGAGAGTAGTTTTCAATTTCTTACGTATTCTTCAGAGTAAGTTGAAGATCGGTTTCTACATTTTAATTCTTGTTTATTGTTCAATGTGTCGCGATCTCCCGGGCTGTTTCCTTCCCCCGCCCCCCGCCCCACCCCAGAAGACCCTTCCTTGCATGCCGTTGCGTGAAGACTCTAATTCCTGTGACTCGTCTCACCCGCAGTGCTCACTGGACATCAGCCCTCCCACTGTGGGGTTCCTTAGATTTTTGGTGAAGCATTTTGTTACCTCAGTCTTGTATCGAGTTGCTGTATTTTTTCAGCTTGTTACACTGATAATAATTGTTTCACTAATTAAATACTTTAATGTACAAACATCTTTGTTTACTTTGAAATTAAATGTGTTTTCCAATGAATACGGCTTAATCTTATTCAAGTTTGTGTGAGTGGAAAGGAAGCATGGGACACTCAGATCCCAGCTGAGAGGTTTCTAGAACATCAGCGCTGGGTTCACTCAGGAGGGAAGAAGGATCTGGGGAGCCATTAATGAGGGGGGACATTTCATTTTATTTTTTAAGGGAATATATATTTTTTTAAATTTTTAATGAAACTCCTCCGCCCAGATTTCCCATCTCCCAGTAGCTAGGTGGTCACACCCAGGGTCTGCCCTGGCGCTGTGTAATCCCATCAACGGCCAGCATCCAGAGATTTAAAAGCAAGCTCCCAGAAGTGCGAGGCCGCAAAGTGGCCACACAATATCTTATAGCCTACTTCTCCCTTTGGGAGAACCTGGCAAACTACCGGGAGTTTCCTGCCCACATGGGAGAGCCTCGCAAGGTCCCCATGGTGTATTAATATGCCAAAACCAGTAACATTCCCCTGACCCTGAAAGAGCTTCCAGTGCAACATCGTTGGGAAGGATGAGTAGAGAGAGGCTTCCAAAATCTCAGAGCTAGGACGAATGGAGACATTACTGAGACCGCTCGAGAAATTCGATGATCAACGGGATGATGATGATGATGATGATGATGAATGAAACACCATGAGATACAATTACGGACTTATACACTTTTGTGATTACTTTTCAGCCATACAATGGTCGAGTATGAGGGAGGCATTTTAGAGATTCATTTCTCTGAAGACATGAAGGCAGGGATGGGGGTGGGGGAGGTGGCCAGACAGGAAGGGGAAGAGGATGAGGTTGGGGAAAGGCGTATGGAGGAAAGATCTTGGGTGAGTATGGGGTCCCATTACTGAGATTTGGTCTGGAAAGTTCTGTTGGACAGGGAGAGTTCAGGTGTGGGGGCATATGCAGCTGATGGAGATGCAGTTAACCCCCACCTCCTCGCTGAGTGGTGCTGCAGGTTCCTCAGAGCTTAAGCGGAAGTAAATCCTTGTCTGAGCACTGATCTCCTTGTCCAGTGTTGACTACATATATCCCCCCACCCCTGAGTACTGATTGGGATCTGCATCCCACTGAAAGAAGAGAAGATATCAGAGGGAGTTTGGGGTGTGTGTGTGTGTGTGTGTGTGTGTGTGTGTGTGTGTGTGTGTGTGTGTGTGTGTGTGAGGCGGGGGTTTAGGCACCCCCAGCTGTACTCAGGGATCACTTCTTTTTTTTTTTTCTTTTTGGGTCACACCCGGCAATGCACAGGGGTCATTCCTGACTCATGCACTCAGGAATTACCCCTGGCAGTGCTCAGGGGACCATATGGGATGCTGGGAATAGAACCCGGGTTGGCTGTGTGCAAGGCAAACGCCCTACCCGCTGTGCTATCACTCCAGCCCCTCAGGGATCACTTCTGGCAGAGCTCAGGGGATCATATGGGGGTGCTGGAGATTGAACCCAGGTCAGCCACTCTCAAGGCAAGCCCCCTACCCACTGTACTGTCTCGGCAGCCCCTGCAGGGAGTTTGTGATGTGAGGTAAATGATCCGACACTCAAAGGGTAAAGGGTGGAGACTCTTACAAGGGCGGAGCCCTGAGGGAGCCTAAGGCGCTGATGGGAGGGAGGAAGTGCAGCGCCCTCTCCTTCTCCCCTGCTCCCCCTCAAGCTCTGCCACCCTCCCCCGGCACCCTTCCTGCTCACCAGACAGCCTCTGGACTGGGCCGGGCCCCGTCAGGACGACAGCCGAAGTCATAGAAGGTGGCTGTGCCAGGGGGTGGAGACATGACCTCAGCTGACCACGGGAGTCTCTGACCCTGAGTGCCTCAGTTTCCCAGCTCGTGTCTTCCAACCACAGCAGCCCAGTTGCCAAGCATTGCCCCCCACCCCCGGCCCCCATATACTCTGCAGCAAACCGGCACCCCCTTTCTGCAACAAGCGCCAAGCCCCACCCGCTACCCGCTTAGACGAGGATGGCACAGTGACCCCGGCTTGCCCAGATGAGGCGCCTCTGACACGGAGAGGTGAGGGCGGCGGGGTGTGGTGGTGGTCACACACGGTGGGTGGCCTCCCAAGCCTCAGCCCTCAGCCTCTCTGAGTCAGGGGGTCGCACACGGCGCGCACCGTGGGAAGTGGAGACTCGCAGCGGAGCCTGCAGCCTCGCTCTGCGGACCCGGGCGCCGGGAGGCGAGCTCGAGGGCGGGGCCTAGGGGCGGGGCCGCGGGTGGGGCTTGTGGGCGGGGCCGAGGCGTGGGCGGGGCGCTGCGTGGGCGGGGCCGGGGAGTAAGTGCGGTCCCGCAGGGGATCCGTTTGAAGCGGAGAGGCGCGGGTTAGCCTGCGGCCGGATCTTGCGTTAGGCGACCCCTGAGGCGAAGTGAAGCGTGTCACGTTGGAAGGAGCGAGGAGAGCGAGGGGTACTGAGGTACGGAGGGGCAGGGCCGCGAGGGGGTAGTGAGTGGGACTGATCCTGTGCTGAGGGGCAGGAGTGAGAGGAGCGGGGCCTGCGCCGGACCGAGGTGAGGACAGAGTAGGTGTCTGGGGCTTGAGAACTGAGTCGAGGGGCCTGGAGCCAGCCCGCGTCGGGAAGCCCTCAGGGCCGGCACCGGAGGGGCGTGGCCAGAAACTGGGGGCGGCTCCGGGGCGGGGCTTAGGCCTGTTCGAGGGGCTAAAAGCTGACCGGACTGAAGCTCGGGGCGGGGCCGGGGTGGGACTTACCTCTGGGCTCTGGGGCGTGGAGTGGGCGGGGATTACTCTGGGGCGGGGGCGGGGCGGGGCTTAGACCCCTCTGAGGGGCGTGCGGCGCGCTGCGCTGAGCTTCGGGGCGGGGCCGGGGCGGGGCCGGGGCCGGGCGAAGGCGCGCGGGGCGGGGCGCGGGCTGCGGCGCGCGAGCCGAGCGGCCGGCCGAGCCCCGCCGAGGCCCGAGCCCACCCGAGCGCGCCCGAGCCCGCGGCCCCCGCCCGGGGCGATGGAGCCGGAGCCCGGCGGGGCGGCCGCGGCGCTCCTGCGGCAGAAGAGGGCGGCGTTGCGGCGCAGGGGGTGCAGCTTCGAGAGCCCCAGGTACCGCCGGCGCGGAGGGGCGCGGCCGGGAAGGGGCGGAAGCGGGGAGCCGGCCACGTGCGGGCCGGGGGGTGCTGGCGGCGTCCGAGGGGCTCGAGGGGCCGCCGAGGCTCGGACGGAACCCGGCGGCGGCGACCCCCGGCGGAGCGCGGCTCGGCGCGGGGCGGGGGCGGGGGTGCCGCGGGGGGCGCGGGCACGGGCGGGGGTGCCCCGGAGCGGAGCCCGGAGTGTCGGGGGTCCCGCCCCGCGTCGGCCGGGCTGTGTGGGGGGCGAGCGCCCGCCTGCCGCCGGCCCCGGCTCAAGGACAAGGTCGGCGCGGAGCCCCCCGCGGGCCCGGGAGCCGCCCCGCACACCTGCTGCCGCCCGCGGACTCGGGGGGCGCGTTGACTCGCCACCGCGTCGCTCGGGTCGACCCCCGGCCCGCCGCAGCCCTCCGCTGCCTTGCAGCAGACGCCCGCAGGCTCGCGACGTGCCCGCCCGGACCCTCCCCGCGCCTCGCCCGGCCCGAGGGGTCCGGTCCGAACAGCCCCCTGGGCCTGATCCCCCGCCCCCATCCTCGCCCCCCAAGCCCTGCATTGGGTGAGAACGGGGACGGGCACGGGGACGGGCCCCGGGGCAAAGCCAGGGAAGGGCAGGGGGCGTCCTCTGCAAGGTGAGAGAAGGACTCCGCCCCCGCCCCTCCGGAGAGACCCCCAAACGCCCGGCCACCGCTCCTCACCCCTGCCCGGCTTTGCCCGCAGCCGGGTGCGCTGAGCGTCGGCCCTGGGGAGGGGTCGCTCTGTCCCTTTCCGCAGAGGGCATTCCCCCTCCGTGTCCGGTCCCGGGGGCGTCTCCCCTGTGTGGGCACTGTCTCGCCCACCTTGCTCCTCTCTGCCTTGCAACGGGCTTTTCTTCACTCGAGTGATGCCACCCGCCTCCTGCCACCACCCCGGTCTCCCTGGCCCCCCCCCCCCCCCCGGCTCAGCTCTGTGTCCCTCTCCCGGGGTGGGGTACCCCGCTGCAGGCGGGCCTGGATGGTGATGCCCACCTAGAGACCGGGGGACCGCAGACCCCACCTCTGTCGTGCCTTGGCCTGGCTCCCACCGAGGGAGAGGAAGGATGCCTGGGGTCAGGCCCGAGGGCACGTTCAGAGCAACTCCCCCGCGAACTTTCGGTGGTGTCTGTCCTCGGTGGGGCTATCTCTGGGACGCAGTGACCACAGGCCACCTGTGGCTCTCGGGCGCTAAAAATGCACCCCGTGCAGTGAAGGAGCGGGAGTCTTCATTTTCTCTCCCTGTAGCCACCTCCAGGTGCCTAAGGTTTCCAGCACTGGACAGCTCCAGTTTCTCTGAAGTCTCTCTGTTACCAGTCCCCTCCCTTGTGTTAAGGATCTGAGGATAAAACGATTTCTAGGCCCCCCGAGGCTCCCTCCCCGCTGTCGAATGCTCTGTGGATGAATCTTACAAACCGTGAGATCAAGGTGACCATTTTCCTGGCTGTCGAGTGATGTGTTTTCGGAGGATGGTGTATCCACTCACCCTTCGGTACTGTCTGTGCTGTGGATTCTCAGTGCTCCAAGAGGCATTCGAGTCCCTGTGTCACCTGTTCATAAGAAGACTAGCCGTTTCCTAACGAGGAATTCATAGAAGGGAGGGTGATCGGACTTAAGAAAAGGCATTTAAAGGTGCTTGACACATAAATGCCAAATTGCCCACCATTTGGGGGCTGCAGGGATAGTACAGCAAGTAGGGCACTTGTCTTGCACACGGAGGGCCTGGGTTTGATTCCCCCCCACCTCCGTATCCCATTTGGTCTCCTGAGCCCCACCAGGAGTGAAGCCAGGAAAGCTCTGAGCATTGCCAGTGTGGCCAAAAATAAGTAAATTGGCCACCAGAATTTTCTACCAGTGTACAGTTCCCCGAAAGCACACAAATGTTCCTGTCTTGTCTTGTCGTTATTGCTAGGTTTTATCATGTATAAATATTTGCCAAATTGGTGCTTTGTTTTACTTTGAATTATGTTGTTTATGAGGGAGGTCAGATTTTTTTCTCTTGTATTCATCTATTGTCTTGTATTTATTCTTTAAATGAAAAATATAGGCATTTACTTGATCCATTTTCCCCTGGAATGTTTATCCTCTCCTTGCATTGAAGCACTTTATTAAGAAAATTTGGGAGGATCCAGAACAATAGTCCAGTGGGTCGGGTGCTTGCCTTGTTCAAGGCTGGCTGGGGTTTGATCCCTGGCACCACATATGATCCCCCAAGCCCCACCGGGAGTGATCCTTGCGCAGAGCCAGGAGTAAGCCCTGAGCACCACTGGGTTTGACCCAAGTCCCCCACCCTGAACGTTAAATTTTAGTCAAATATTTCCCGTTGTTCATCGATTTCCCGTTGTTTGCTCGAGCGGGCACCAGTAACGTCTCCATCGTGAGACTTCTTATTACTGTTTTTGGCATATTGAAGACGCCACGGGTAGCTGGCCAGGCTCTGCCACGCGGGCGAGATACTCTCGGTAGCTTGCCAGGCTCTCAAGTGTTTATATAATTTTTAAAAATTAGTGAAATCCAGTAATTATTCATCCTATTCACTCTTATTAGAAGAGGCTTCTTTGACTTAAGACAGATGTTGCTTGTCTAATCTCTCCCATTGTTCTGGTTGCTTTCCAAAAATGACCCATTTAATCCATTAATCCCAATGATCTCACTTTGAAGCGAGACTGGTAAGTGCTGCCCTTTGTGAGCTGGCTAAATGGACTCAGGGGGCCAAGAGAAGAGCTGCCGTGGGGGGCCAGGGCCCTGGTGCAGTGGGGAGGGCAATTGCCTTGCACGTGGCGGCCGTCCCTGGTTCGATCCCTGGCACCCCTTGGGGCCGTCGGAGCCCACAGGAGTGACTCCTGAGTGCAGAGCCAGGAGGAACCTCTGAACCCTGCCAGACGTGGCCCCCAAACAAAAACAAACACAAGAGGTGACACGGGCTACTGTGACCCCCGCTGCCTTCGCTGGAGGGCGGCCCCTGCTTGAGGCATCTGTTCCCGAAGGCCCAGGGAGGCGAGGGGCCACGAGGATGCAGAGCTGCAGCTTCTGCAGAGGCTCCTGGTGGGCTGCTGGGGGGGAGGGTTTGCTCTGCCTGCACCCCCAGAGCCTTCTCATCCGCTGTGCCAAGCTGAGATGTTACGGTGCTGGGGGGGGGGACTCAGCCCCGCTGCGGGGACCCCTCGTCGGCCTGGGCACTCTTCTCAGAGGGCATCCGTCTGTGCCGGATTGTCCGCGTCAGCGCTGCACCCTGGCGGGCAGGCTCGGAGCAGCAGGGTGGGCCCGGGGAGCAGGACCAGGCACCCCGGCAGGCACAGAGCCACGAGGGAAGCCTGGAGGTCTCCAGGCAAGCGGGTTCGCCACGCGTCCCGGCTGTGTTGTTCCCGAAGGGAGTAAGGATTGAGAGGGGCCCGGGCCGTGTTTCTGCCCGCTCTCCCCGCTGGCGCCTGGGCTCGGCCCTCTGGCAGTCAGGAGCCCCTCTCTCGGGGTCGAGGTGGGCTTGGAATGACCCTCGGGCACAGCCTTGGGCTCACACCTTCCGCTCCCTCCTCCCTCGCTATAACCCGAGCCTCCGCCGGGATAGCCCCCTCCCGTCCCCCACCCCCAGTGACGTTTCCTTGTCCTTCACCACGTAGGTGAAGACTCTGGGGCCAGACGGCCTGCCCCGCCGCTTCTTCCGGACGTGAGGATCCCAGGGCATGGCTGAGAGCTAGCCCAGAACAGCTCTCTGGGGGCCTGCAGAAACCCTGACTTTGGGAGGGACCAGGGGGTCCCCCGCCCCACCCCATGACCCCTCTTTGTCTTGCCTTGCTTAAGGCATATTTTCAGAAATAGGAGACTGGAGCAATGATATGTGGGTAGGGCATTTGCCTTGCACACTTCTGACTGGGGTTTGATCCCCGGCACCCCGAATGGTCCCCTGAGCCCCATCAAAAGTGATCCCTGAGTTCAGAGCACAGAACCAGGAGTCAGCCCTGAGTAGTTGGTCCCAAGACCAAAAAAGAGGAAAAGGAAAAAGAAAGAAATATACCTAATATCTTCTGTGGTGATTGATCAAGAAATACAGCGAAGGCACCTGGGTAATTTTAAATTCACCCGTCGAGGGCCAGGCTCTGATTTTGAATGTAGTATTCGATGGAACCAAGCCACAAATGGGCCCAGGCATGAAGCAGTTACATTATCAGTAGGGTGGACCTTGCAAAGCAATTCCTAAAGGTCCAGAAATTGCACCACTGAACGGAACGTTGGATGCTAGTCAGGTCAGCCTCTCTGGGATTGGGTCTCAGGTGTGTCCTGGACTCGAAGTGCCAGCGTGACCTGGGAACTTGTTAGAAGCACAGATTCTCCAGGCCGGTGAGATAGTACAGGGGGTAAGGCGGTTGCCTCGCACGCAGCCAACCTGAGTTTGATCCCGTATGGCCCCTCTGAGCACTGCTAGGAAGAATTCCTGAGTGCAGAGCCAGAACAAACAACCCTGAGTATCACTGAACGGGGCAGAAAAACAGACAGCGGCCAGTGCAAACGCTCCAACGCAAGCCCAGATTTCCGCAGTCACCGTCCCCGAGAGCGGGCTCTGAAAACCCCTTGAGAGCCGGGGCTCTCTGGGCTTACTGCGGTGGCGCTGTCCCTCGTGAGGGGCACACCTGCCTGTGCTCGGGGCTCACACCTAACGTGGCAGGAGAATGGCCCGGGGACCGTCTCCCGGCCTCCCCCAGGGAGCGGCTGACTCACTGTCCAGGGCAGGTCTCTGCGCTGTGCTTTTCACAAGCTCACAGTGAAGCCAGGTGCTGGCCCAAGGAAGTCCTGTGAAAATGATGGCTCGAGGGCAGGGGGGACATGGGAATCTTCTGGGCAGCAGCCCTTGCAGCGGCCCCCCTCCCCCCCTTCCCCCCTGCTTTGGCTGGGCTTATTTCGTGAAGGAGGAGGGAGCCGGCAGCTCAGCTCTGGTCTCGCTCCCGGCCCCCGGACTGAAGCATCTGCCCCAAGGTGACAGCTCCTCTCCCCAGCGCCGGGAGGGGCAGTGCCCAGGGCCCGTCCCAGGTGGACAGTGAAGCCCGGGATTGCCGACTGTGGTCCTGAGCCCCCGGCCCGCAGCAGGAAGCTCTGCAGAGCTGCGGCGGCAAACGGGATTTAAAACGCATCGGCATCTTGTGCGGTGGGTGCCTTCCCAGCTGCTAAAAATGGTTTAAAGAGTATCCAAGGCTGTGGATGACAGACAAAGGAGGATTTTTGGCTCGTGCAATTGCCAAATACTGGGGTGGACCAAGAGCTGCCAAAGGCTAGACCTGGGCGCCAGATAGCGCTGCCGGGAGCCGGAGCCTTCAGGGTTGGCTTTGCCCTCCGGCTTTCCTCCTGGGGGCAGAGGAAGGAGCGGCAGTCTCCCACGCAGGCCCACAGCAGGTCTCTCTCCTGGTGGTCCTAGAGCGGGGCTTCTAGAACTCTCTCTCCCCTCGTGACCCCTTCTTATCATAGAAATCTTTACATGACCTTGGCTTTGAAAAACAGATATGCAGGTCAAACATCTACTGATCAAAAGCCATAAATTTATCTTAAAACAATGTTTTCTTTTTTTTTTGCTTTCCCAGTGGGTCACACCCGACAATAAAATGCTCAGGGGTTCCTCCTGGCTCTGCACTCAGAAATTACTCCTGGAGGGGCCGGAGCGACAGCACAGCGGGTAGGGTGTTTGCCTTGCACGCGGCCGACCCGGGTTCGATCCCCAGCATCCCATATGGTCCCCCCAAGCACTGCCAGGAGTAATTCCTGAGTGCAAAGCCAGGAGTAACCCCTGTGCATTGCTGGGTGTGACCCAAAAAGAAAAAAAAAAAAGAAAAGAAAATACTCCTGGAGGTGCTCTGGGGGACCATAGGGGATGCTGGGGATTGAACCCGGGTTGGCCGCTTCTAAGGCAAACTCCCTACCTGCTGTACTATCACCCCAGCCCCTTAAAACAAAATTTTTGTGGCCCCCACGTTCAGTAACTCAACCCCACGCGGGGTCATCACCCACAGTTGAAGAAGCTGGAGTCTGGGGTGCGGAGAAATAGTGTAGGGGTTCGGTACTTGCCTTGCACAAGATTGACCCCAGTCTGACCCCCAGCACCACATTTGGTCCCCTGAGCCCTGCCAGGAGTGATCCCTGAGCACAGGGTCGGAGTAAGCCCTGAGCACCCAATCAAAACATAGAAGAAGTTAGGGTCTAAGGCCTGCCCCAGGCTTGGTGGTCCCTGGATGCCTCCGATTTTATAGCCGAGAACCAATCATTGTGACCAAAAGGGAATAAACTTGCAAATTGACGGGTCCTGGACAAAGAACTGAGAGTTTAAATAGCTCCTACGGAGAGACTAAGAGGAGTTGCCTCAGGGAGCGGCTGGCGGCCCCCCCAGCCCCCCAGGGCCATTATTTCTGGGAGGTTTTCCAAAGTACAAATACTCAGATGCCCCCAGAGTCACAGAATTGAGGTTTCTGTATTTTCCATTCTAGTTGTAAAGCCGACCTCAGTTGAATGGTTAAATTATGCTTACTAAGTTTAGCCCCGGTGGGTGCAGGGCCCTGCTCAGACAGAAGATTTTGAATTACAAATGGAAAGCATCTTTTCTCCTCTCCCAAATATTGCTTCCTACAGAGTGGCTTCCTTATTAGTAATGCATATAACCCACGCCTTGAAAGAACAGATAGGATGCCAAGACAAATGCGGGCCTGTTCCTGAATGTGGCTTTTCAGGCCAAGAGAGGTTCAGAAAAGAACAATTATCCATTCTGCATTTGGATGTCTTCTTTGCTTCTTCCCAGTGTTTCTCTTAACACTTTTGTGATTCTTCCTATTCTTTTTCTTTATTTGGGGTTTTTGGGCCACACCCAACAGTGCTCAGGAGTCATTCCTGGCTCTGCTTGGGGGACCATACGTAGAGCCAGAGATTGATTAGGGGTCAGCTGCATGCAAGGCAAGTGCCTTGACCTCTGTACTATCTCTCTAGCCCCTATTCTTAGGGAGAGGGTTGGGGCTTCACCTGGCAATGCTCAGGGGATACTCTTAGCTTTGTGCTCAGGGGGACCCCTAGCAGTGCTCAGGGGGACCAGATGCAGTTCCAGGTATTAAACCAGAGTTGGTGGGAAGCAAAGCGTGCACCTTCCCCCCTCTACTGCCTCTCCGACCCCAGCCCCCTATTTTTAATGTCGTATTCCAGGAGATATTTTTCACAGGTATTTTTGTAAGGAAATACTTTCATGTGAAATGAGGTACTTTCATTTCAGAGTCTTCATCCTTCTCCATCATTTCACTATTCTTTCGGTTTGTGCCAGGTCCGGAAGTATCAGCCACAAATACGTTTGCCGCTCCTCTCTGTCTCCTGAAAAGCCAGTTCTCCTCCTATGAGCGAATGCAAGCGGGCAGTGAGGGGTGGTCCAGGGAAGACCCTGAGCAGCTGTCTTGCGTTGAGCTCTTGGCCGGGAGAAGAAAATTAATTTTCCTATTATGTCTGTTCTCCTAAGAGAAAGGGCGGGGGGGAACAACTTTGATTATTCTCGGAGTTTAAATTTATGCAGACCAGCTTCCTGTCTTGGAGGAAGACAATCGTCAAATCGGTTGTGCTTACGAAAGTCAGTGCGGGAGATCATGTGTGGCGGTCTGGGTCCAGAGATGAAGAGCCCGACAGACATGCGGCCTGGCGCACAGGGCCGTGGGCAAGTGAGAAGCGAGTCGGCCGGTCCAGTGCCCGAAACTCCCTCCCGGCCTCTTCCCAGCGGGGGAGTTGGAGATGTGAGCGGTTAAGACACAGACCTCAGTCTCCTGACCCCCTGGCGTCCCCGAGGACCCCCTGGATAGTGAGCGAATGTGAGTGAACAGTGACGGGCGGCCGCCATCCCAAGACGTGTTTGTTGAAGGATGTTCTCTGTAGAGTTACTTGGAAAAGAAAAAGTCCTGCCAGTCCTTTGCATCTGTTAGAAAGACTAATAATGCCGGGCCGGAGTGATAGCACAGCGGGGAGGGCGTTTGCCTTGCACGTGGCCGACTTGAGTTCAATCCCTGGCATCCCATATGGTTCCTTAAGCACTGCCAGGAGTAACTTCTGAGTGCAGAGCCAGGAGTAACCCCTGAGAATCACCGGGTATGACCCAAAAAGCCAAAAAAAAAAAAAAAGATAGAAAGACTGATGCCAACCTACCTTTATATCTCAGAAAGATAGCTAGGATGCCCCATCAACTGTAGCACTGTAGCACTGTCCTCCCATTGTTCATCAATTTGCTCGAGTGGGCACCAGTAACGTCTCCATTGTGAGACTTGTTGTTCCTGTTTTTGGCATATCGAATACGCCACAGGTAGCTTGCCAGGCTCTGCTGTGTGGGCTGGATACTCTCGGTAGCTTGCCGGGCTCTCCAAGAGGGGCGGAGGAATTGAACCCGGGTCGACTATGAGCAAAGCAAATGCCCTACCTGCTGTGCTCCAATCCATATCAACTGTAAGTGCAAAGAAATAGGTGGTCTTGGCCCGTGACAGCAAGAGGAGGGAATCACATGGAATTAAAATATTTCTGTTGGGGCTGGAGAGATAGCACAGCGGGTAGGGCGTTTGCCTTGCACGCGGCCGACCCGGGTTCAAATCCCAGCATCCCATAGGGTCCCCTGAGCACCGCCAGGAGTAATTCCTGAGTGCAGAGCCAGGAGTAACCCCTGTGCATCGCCGGGTGTGACCCCCCAAAAAAAAGAAAGAAAAAAAAGAAAATATTTCTGTTAGCCATTTTTGTTTGTTTGTTTTTGTTTTTGGGTCACATCCGGCGATGCACAGGGGTTACTCCTGGCTCACGCACTCAGGAATCACTCCTGGCGGTGCTCGGGGAACCATATGGGATGCTGGGAATCGAACTCGGGTTGGCCGCATGCAAGGCAAACGCCCTACCCGTTGTACTGTTGCTCCAGCCCAGCCATTTTTTTTTTTTCAAATAATTTACTTTGGGGGGTTTAAAACCGCATCCAGCTACTCCTGGCACGCTGCCAGGGGATTGCTCCCAGCAGTGCTCAGGGGACCAGGTGGTGCTGGGGTCAGACCAAGGCTGGTTGCATACAAGGCAAGCGCCTTGACGCCAGCACTATTTCTCTGGCCCTGCTGGCCATATTTTAAAAGGCAGAAAGAAACAATTGTCATCAATTTGTTTTGTCTGGAGGTCATATCCGGTGGTGCTCAGGGCTTACTCTTGGCTCTGCACTCAGGGATCCCCCCAATGATCAGGGGACCGTGTGGGGTGCCAGGGATGGAACCTGGCTCAGCCCTGCGTCAGGCAAATGCCCTACACACTGTATTAGCTCAAGCCTCCGGTTGTCATTAATTTTAAGGATTCCCTTCGCCAGAATATAGTCACTTCAACATGTAACCCATATGAAGAATAAGTGACTTTCTTTCCCTGTACTGGAAGCGGGGCTGTACTTGGTCCTTCCCCCACCTGGGACACAGACGAGCCACTTCTGGTGCCCATCCAGCTAGTGGCCGCCTTGTTGGCATGCAGGTGCCTGTGGGGGCAGTGTCTGAAAGGCGCATCGGGCCTTTGTGTGCTAATGGAATGAAGAACAGTGAGAGGGAAAGGTTAAAAAAAAAATGGGGAAGCTGGTGCGATATACATTGATCAGTCGCTTACCTTGTGGCCGCCTGGGTTTGATTCCTGACACCCCGTGTGGTCCCTAGAGCCACCAGGAGTGGTCCCTGAGCTCAGAACCAGGAGGAACCCCTGAGTACTGCTGGATGTGGGCCAAAAACAGAGAGAGAGAGACAGAGGAGAGAGACAGAGAGACAGAGACAGAGAGACACAGAGAGAAAGACAGAGAGTGAGACAGAGAGAGAGAGAGGGTGGGAAGGTAGAAAATTTAGCAAATGGACTCAAACAATGTGGTTAGTCAGGAAGAATCCTGATTAACTCTGAAAATCATGGTGCCTTAAAAAAAAAATTGAAAGGGGCTGGAGCAATAGCACAGCGGGGAGGGCGTTTGCCTTGCACGTGGCCGACCCGGGTTCGAATCCCAGCATCCCATATGGTCCCCTGAGCAATGCCAGGGGTAATTCCTGAGTGTAGAACCAGGAGTAACCCCTGTGCATTGCCGAGTGTGACCCAAAAAAGCAAAAAAAAAAAAAAAAAAAATTGAAGGGACCAGAGCGATAGTACAGTGCGTAGGGTCCTGCAGCCAACCCAGGTCCTATACCTGGGACCTCATATATCCCTGAGCCCCACCAGGAGTGATCCCTGCACACAGAGCCAGGAGTGACCCCTGAGCTGGATGTGACTCAAAAACAACAACAAATGTTTTAATTAAAAAAAAAAAAAGAAAAAGATTGAGGAACCAGAGAGACAATACAGCAGGTAGAGCACTTGGGTTCAGTTTCCTACATCCCATACCGTCCCTCGAGCCCACCAGGTGTGGCCCCTGAGTGCAAAGTCAGGAGTAATCCCTGAGCATTGCTAGGTGTGGCCCCAAAACAAAAAATAATAAAATATGATAAATTTTTTTGTTAAATGACTGGTTTGGTGCACTTCAGTTCACTGCTCCAATAAATCCCAAGAAATTTAGATTTAAATTTAAGATATTTTACATATAAGTAAAAATATTGTGTGGGTACATGATATGATCCATTCATTTTTGAATTTGGGGGAAATTAGTATACACAAACTTAAAAAAAAAATTGCAGAAGGAGCCAGAGTGATAGCACAGCGGATGGGGCGCTTGCCTTGCATGTGGCCAACCCAAGTTCTAACTCTGATATTCCATAGTTCCCTTGAACCTAACTCCTGAGCACAGAGCCAGGAGTGACCCCTGAGCACAGAGCCAGGAGTAAGCCCTGAGCACTGCTGGGTGTGCTCCAACCACCAACCCCAATGCAGAGGAAACCAGAGAGATAATAAAAGGGGTTAGGGCACTTGCCTTGCACACTGCCAGCCCAGATTCAATCCTTAGCACCACATAGAGCCCCCCAAACCCTGCCAGGAGTGATCCCTGAATACCACCAAATATACCCCCCAAAAAACAAAAAAAGTAAAAAATTTTAAAACCAGAAAGAGGGCTGGAGAAGTAGTACAAGGGTGGGGTGTGTACCTTGCACGCATCCGACCCAGGCTCAATCCCCGGCATCCCTTATGGACCCTGGAACCCCGTCAGGGGTAATTACTCAGTGCAGAGCCAGGAGTAATCCCTGAGCATCGCTGCATATGGCCCAAAAACCAAAACGAAACAAAAAAAAGAGGGAACTATTTGGGGTGTCAAATATTGCAGGGAGCTCACCCAATATCTTTACTGGGTGCTGATTTTGCATTCCAGTGACCAGGGCCATTGGTGAGGGCTGATGGGTGGGTTTCTCTGGAGCACTGAACCCCCCCGCAGAGCTCACAGATGGACTCAAAGGGACAGTTCATGTGGGAGCCTGTGGGAGTTCATGTGGGATCTGAGCAGGACATTGGTGTCTTCTTTGAATTGGGGTATGTGTGTGTGCGTGTGTGTATGTGTGTGTGTGCGTCCGTGCGCACACGCACGTGTGTGCGCCTTTTGTTTGACAGAGATGTTTCTATCTGCTGGGAGTGATTCTGCAGAGAGAAGGATCTTAGCCTAGGTGGAAGGGGCTCTAGTTGCAGAGAAAACCCACGGGAGGCTAGAACAGGCGCCTGTGATCCCACGTTTGAAAGGGCGTCAGAGGAAAGGGCACAGACCGTGTGGCCCCGAGCTGGACCTGTAACCACCGAGTCGCGGCTTCCAGTGGGACCCCCGTGCCAAGGCCCAGGCGGATATGTCTCTCCCGGGTGGCACACGTTAAAGGCCCCGCGCCAGAGTCCGGCAGGCCAGTGACAGTGATGGCACAGCCTTTGCTCTGAGCAGGCGTGCAAAGCGTCGTGAAGCGTCTGCAGCTGGAGCACTAAGCCCCGGGCTGCCCTCCGGCGCCTCTTGGCTGTTTGAACAGAGGAGGCTTAGCGTGCACTCGCTCTCCTCCAGGCAGCGAGGGCCAATCCCTTCCGATTCCCGGCGGGCACCGTCTCCCAGAAGGAAGGCGCCGCCGCTCTGCCCGCCGCGGGAGTCTCACACGGCTAAGCTCCAAATCCTGTCTGCCCGCCGGCACTCGGGAAGGGGGGGCACTCACCGCCCACAGCAGGAGCTGCACCCTGATGGATTCAAGGGCGCCGAGACGCCTGAGGGCCTAAGCCTGCACCCCCTGAACCACTGCCACCGGCAAAGCCGCCACCGCTCCGCCACGAGGCTGAGCGACCTTGAAGTGGCCTCAGCTCACGAGAGCAGCCAAGAAGCAGCCGTGGTTCAAGCACGAGCCCTGCACCCTGCACCCTGCGCTTGGCACCCCATACCCTGCTCCACTCCCCTTCCCTCCCCTTCCCGGAGCTGCCCCGTGGGCTCAGAAGGCTGGAGGGCCCCGAGTGCTCACTCCTGGGCGGCAGCGCCTCCATCAGGGCCTGCAGCGCCCGCAGCTGCCCTCACTCCCTTCCAGGTAAGAGTCTCACGAGACCGTGGGAGCAGGATCTAAGCTGTATCTGCAGTGCCAATTGCAGGACAAGGTTAGCGGGGTCGCGCACCGACTTCCGCTTTGTCGGGATGGGGTTGAGTAGGTAATGAGCAAGGAACCCCCCAGCATCCCCGGGGTCCACCACGGAAACACAGTCTCTTTCTTCACCCACAGCGCTAACCACTAGTCACCCCAGCCTCAAGTTGCCAGCACCCTGGTGAGAGGGCCCCATAGGTGGGGTGCTGCTGCCCCCTGGCAGGCCAGGCCCCGAGCCAAGGCACGAGCTGGGGCAGTCACAGGGAATTCGAACCCCCGTATGTGCGCTTTCTGCATCCTTTGTTTGGGGGCCACATGCGGTGACACCGTGTGCGGCAGTGAGTCCCTCCAGCCGGAAGCATCAGCAGGCCCAGGGCTGCAGGCCCGGAAGGAGTCGGGACAGCAGCGCCTGGCCTGCGTGTCATGTGTTTGAAACGTGTCTGGGAGAGCTCGCCGGACTCCGTGCCCCACGCCGGGCCGGGATTGTCACTTCGCATGTGGCTGGGCTTGGCCGCTCCCACCGTGGCCGCCCTCAGACAGGCACGGCCCGTCAGACTGGCCGAGGAGCCGAGCAAAGGCCGGAGCCCCGCGGGTGTTTCGTGGTACCGTGGGCCTTCCCAGAGCCGTCGTTCTTCACGCACACTCTTGCGGAGCCCGTCCGCGGGTGCGTGCGAGGCAGGCGCGGGCCGTGGAGACGGGGGGCGGCCGCCGGGCAGAGGGAAGTAGACTGTGAGCCGGGAAAGCAGAGCCCAGCCAGGCCGGTGCTCTCGAGAAAGATCCGAGGGGCGGCTCAATGGGGGCAGGGGGGCGGGGGTGGGGGGGCTCAGCTACCCCCAGACCCGTTTGCCTCTTTGCATGGGGCTGTTCCGGGTGGCTCTGTGGGCTCCAGGCTGGGCCATGCACGGCGCCCTCAGATGCTCTCCAGTGGCTAAATATTTTAAATCGTGAGACCAGGAAGATAAAATATGTCAGAGGATTAAGAGGTACATTTTTTAAATGAGGAAGTTAGGACTAGAAAGGATAACAGAAACGAGAGAAAAGGATTAAAATGAATGGCGGCCAGACAGAATCTGAACCGAGAGCAAATGAAGTTAAAGGAGATGAATATATATATATAAAACCTTAGAATAAGAGCTATGTTTTGTCAAAAATAAAATGCAATTAAATTATGGAGAAGGTTGAATAGAATTGGCATGTGCAATTTTATTTATTTATTTAAATTTTATTTTTTATTGAATCACTGTGAGATACAGTTAAAAAGTTTTCATATTTGATCCACCACCAAACCCCCGCATACTCCCCTCCCACTCCCCCTCTGCCTGTGTGGCAGACATTTTTCACTTTACTCTTTCCTTACTTTGATTACACTCAATTTTCAACAGGAATCTCACTATTGTTATTTGGAGGTTTTCCTCCAACAGTCAGACATGTTGGATGGCATCAATAGATTGTATGTTTTCATTTTTCAGAAAAGGTCACGTGGCCACATTAGCGGCCACGCAGTTTGGAGCTGTCCCAGTCCCACATCCCGGAGCCCGGTTAGTTGCTGCTCAGTGTCACTGGGGCTCCATCTGGAGAAGGTGTACCGGCTGTACCTCCTCTGTCTGGCTCCCCGGTGTTGCTGACCCGATCTGGGGTCCGGAGCAGACTCCGGCATGGCATGTGCAATTTTTTAAACAAAAATTTTTAAAAAGCACAAGATAACATGTTTAGGAAAATAATCATACTGTTAAATTGAACTAAAATTGTACTACTAAAATACAGTATGTAAGTAACCTCTCAGACAATCTACTTGTTCTGTTTTGGCGGTCACGCCTGGCAGAGCTCAGGAGCTGTTCCTGGCTCTGCACTCAGGAGTTACTCTTGGTGGTGCTCAGGGGACCATATGGGATGCCCGGGATCGAACCAAGGTGGACTGCATGCAACATGCAAAGCAAATGCCCTCCCCACTGTACAGTTGCTCCAGCCCCATGTAAGACTACTTTCGATATTTCTTAGTAAGGGTGTACCTGTAATTGCCAATACATAAAGATATCCAGGACTACAGTTTAGGTAGAAAAGCAGCCGGGTAGCATTGTCTTTCAGACAGCGGTCACCGCAAGCTCTAAAGCCTCCTTATTTGGGGGGTATATGTTCTAAGACTCTCAGAGGGGGCCTGAGACCATGGATAGTAGCAGGTCCTTCATGTTTTTCCTGGACATGCATACGCAGGAGGAACCTTGATATTTTTTTCTTCCTTATTTTCATCGAAATCACGATCTGCAAAACTACTAATGATGCTTTCGCGCATGCCTTGTCCCAAAGAGGTGGGCATGGTGTTGCTCCCTCCACCAATGTCCCCAGGACCCGCCCAGGGAATCTCAGTTCTGTCGACAGATTCCCCAGTTCTCATGCCTTTGGTCATTTGTGGTTTCCTTGCTGTAAGTTTTGTTGTTTTTTAGTACCCCACATGTGCAAGAGCTCTTAATTGTTGTGGTAGTGGTGGTGACAACAGCATAGATACGGATGAATACGCTCACCCCCTGAAATGCCACAAAATTATAAATCAGTGATAAGGTGATTTACAAAGGTTTCCCCAAACTCGGTCTTTTTTTTTTTTTTACAACATACACATTAAAAAAAAAAACTAACAGTGTGAATAATTCTATGCTAATACATTTTTTAAATGTGCCTGAGATAGATAAACAACATACCATTTAGCAAGCGAGAGGAGAGGAGAATTCAATCTTAATAAAGCCCGATTGTAGTCAGGCACCGTGAGGGAGCAATAACGCGTGATGAAGGAGGCCCTAACCGCACTCTGCAATCAGGGTCACGTGCGCGCGTCTCCGCTGCCGCGGAATTGCTGATTGCGGGGAGGTTTTCGGGCCCCGCTCGGCCGGCACGTCTTCCTGGCAGCTGGGAGGCAGCCACACCGCCCGTGCGACAATAGGGTGCAGAAGGTCTGGGGACACGGGAGGAGGCTGGCAGTCGCAGCTCTGTTCCGGGGAGAGGCCCCCGAGTGGGGGGTCCAGTCCCAGAGCCCCCCACTCAGGGCTCCTCCCCCCCAACTCTCAGTGTCTGCACCCCAGGGCCACGTCTGCAGGTGTTCTGTCCACAGGTGCGAGAATTCTGGGTACCTGGAGTCAGGATGCCCCGGGACCCTCTGTTCCTTGCTTTTTGGTGGTGGTGGCGGAGGGGGGCGTGGGGGGAGGCAGCACGGAGGCCTCCATTTGAGCAGCACTGGGGCTGGAGCGATAGCACAGCGGGGAGGGCGTTTGCCTTGCACACAGCCAACCCGGGTTCGATTCCCAGCATCCCAGAGGGTCCCCCGAGCACCGACAGAAGTAATTCCTGAGTGCATGAGCCAGAAGTCACCCCTGTGCATCGCTGGGTGTGACCCAAAAACAGCAAAAAAAAAAAAAATCCGTTTGAGCAGCATTGTTCAAAGTACAGAGCCACAGGCATGGTCCCGGCGGCCTGGGGGTGCCCCGTACAGTCCCCTCTGCCCCGAAGTCCCTGCAGGTGGAATCACCATCACCAGGAGCGACGCCCGCGCCTCCTGACACCAAAATCAAAACATACAGGCAGCCACGGGGGCGTTTTTGCCATTTTCTCAGAGCCCCAGGAAAAGGATCCTCCGCTGATCTCCGGCAGCAGAAGACTCTCCCAGGAGACTAGCCCCAGACCACGCCCGGGGACCCCAGGGTGGCTGTGCGCGGGGCAACCCACGTGGCTTCCATATCAGGACCCGCGGCCAGTGGCACAGCCACAGTTCCGTGTTGCTCCTGCGGGTGCTGCCTTGCACTGAAACCCTCTCGGGCCTCTCCTGTTTGCCCCGGCTTCCTCTTTCCCCTCGCTCTTCGTCTTCTGCATGGAAGTGCCACTTTCGAAGCAGGAAAAAAAGAGAGAGAGAAGAGCGAAGGGTTCCCACGAGAACCAGTCACTCGCGCAGAAGCATTGCTTGCTCTTTACTGGCCTGTGTAGCCGTAAGGCCGGTGCCCCCCGGTACCCCTGAAGACGAGGGTCTCACTGAGGAAGGGGCCATAGCGAGCCCTGGGCCTTGGCTTTTGCCCTAGCTCGGGCACGGAGGGCTTGAGCCCGCCCCAGATGGAGTGACTGGCAGCCGGTGGCTTCCCCACAGGGCCTGGCAACGTGGGGGGGGGGGTCAGGTGGCCCTGGGCTCCCTCCCCACCTCGAGGTGGGTCACTCTGCTGACCTTTCCTCTCTAAACCTGCCCGCAGCCTTGGGCCCAACTGGCGCTTGCACCTGCGTGGTCGGGCCTGACCGGGCAGCTTGGGAGTGGGCGGGGCCCATCTGGCCCGCACAGCCGGGCCGCCCCAGGCCACTGTCCCCGGCGCCCAGCCAGGCCCGTGTCCTTGGCCCTGCCGCGGCCCCAGGAAGCCCCTCAGAGGCCCCCCTGGCCAGAGGCTTAGCCAAGGTCGCTCCTGCTCCTTGCCCCACTGGGTTCTGTTGGCTCGTCGGGCCCGTTTCTCGAGCTGGAAGTGAAAGATGACGGTTGTGCCTTTATCCTTCCTGCCGGCTTGGGGGCCGCTGGGGCCAGGGCCTTGGCAGGCCAGGCCTGTGTGTGCGGCACCACTTGGGCCACGCCCCTGACCCTTATATTCTTTTTCACTTTCTCTTTTAAAATTTATTTTTTATTGTATAAAGTGTTTCTAGTTCACAGTGTTCCATTATATTAAATATTCAAACGACAATCCCACCACCATATTTTGGATGTTTTTATCTCCAATCCCAATCCCTGCCCCAAAGCAGAACCAAAATATTGTATTATTTGTTATGAAAAACTGCTGAAAATGCTACAAAATAGTATCCTTAGAGAAAAGAGTGTGGAGATGGTTGTATTTCACCCAGGGGCCATTGTGCCCTTCTACAAGAGATCACTTACATGTTGGTAAAGGTTGAGCCTTGTGTGCTTTCCTTATATATATGTGTGTGTATATATATATATATGTATACATATATATATGTATAAAATGTATATTTCCCTCTGAGAGCGGTTGCCTCCTACTTTGAACCCTAGCAGATGTGCTGCAGAATCTCGGATTATGGGCAGGGTGTGTGGTGTGAAGTACAGCACAGCCGCATTTGGGATAACTTCACCCAAGGGTGGTGCTCGGCCCGAGCGTGTGGAGTGTGCCGCCTCCTTTTCTGAGGGAGAAAGAGCCCCCGTCTCCAGAAGCGTTCCCCTGCTGGCCGTGTCCCCGGCGACCCCCGAGCTGCCCCCACCTTCGCCCTGCACCCTCGGCGGAAGGAGCTGTGGGGTCTCGGGCCTGACCCCACACGGTCCTTGCTCAGCTCACAAGGTGCCTGCAGGAGTGCCCGGCCACGGCCTCGTACTGCTGGGCCTTGTCTGGGGGTTCTCTTTGGACATTGGAGGTGAAATAAGACGATGTTTCCCCCGTGGGTCCCCCCCTCCCCGGCCTCCCTGCAGGGGTGCCGGCTCCCCTGGCTGGGGACCGTGACTTGCCTTGGAGGGCCCTGGGGCTGCGGGGAGGCCGGCCTCAGCCCTAAGGTGGGGGGCGTGGTCGGGGAGGGGTCCCCGGGCCTCGGCCTTCCCCGCCGTGACGGGCTGCCCGTCTCTCTCCCCAGTGCCTTCCCCAGCGCCTCCTGCCTCGGCCCCGCGCCGCACCCCCCAGGCCCGCTCATGGACCCGCTGGCGAAGCCGGCCTGCGGGAGCCAGATGGCTCAGACGCTGCTCTGGAAGGCCCAGTCGTCGCTGTCCTTCGGCATGCCGCCCCTGCAGACGTGGCCCGCCAAGTGCCCTGACGGGGAGTCCCAGGTCACCCTGTAAGTAAGTAAATGCAGCTTCCTCCTTTGGGGTCCCGCCGGCTCCGACTCGGAACGCCCCCGTGCTGGGGGGCAAAGTGACGTTTCCCCTCCATGGAAGGGCGAGGGGAGTGGTTGTTCGCAGGGGGGAGGTGTAGATCTGAGGAGACTCATTGAACATCTCCGGGGACCGAGCCTGGCTCAGCCGTGTGCAAGGAAAACGGTCCTAGTGCTGTCCTAGCGCCCCAGCCCCTGCAACTCCTATGATTTTTTTTTTTTGTGTGGGGGGATGTCACACCCAGTGATGCACGGGGGTTACTCCTGGCTCTGCACTCAGGAATTACTCCTGGCCATGCTCGGGGGACCCTATGGGATGCTGGGAATCGAACTTGCATCTGCCGCGTGCAAGGCAAACGCCCTCCCCGCTGTGCTCTCGCTCCAGCCTGCAGTTCCTATCTTGGGGGTGCTTGAGATGATCCGATTCACAGCTACCAGCTCCCGGGCCAGGGTCCTCACAGTGTCAGCACTAACAGTGGTCGTTTGTGCCATGGAATGTCTTGGCCTGATCAGGAAACTAGGGTAGCCTTCTGTGTGCCGGCGGGACGCTGAGAAAGGGAAGGAAATATTTTCCCTGACCTTCGAACCTTAGGCCCTGTCTGAAGGGGGCACCCAGCAAAGATTTTGAAGTCCCCAGGTCTCTGCTCTACTAATGTTTGAGGTGACTCGAGCTCCCCGCTGGCCGCTGTGTTTTCCTCCTGAGCTCCTGGGGTTCGGTGAGGGTACGCTGAAGAGTTGCTGGACGGCCGAGTAAGGGAATGAGCGAAGAAGCAGACCAGGGGGTCCCCGAAGACAGGGCAGAGCAGCGCGGCCGACTTAGAAACAGAGGAAGCGCCGACACCGTCTGTGCACTGCGGCAGTTACTCCGGGGGCTTCTGGGAAGCCAGTTCCAGGCCCGGGTCCTGGCCTGGCGTCACCCATGGGCCCGAGAGCAACTCTTGCCTGAGCACCACCGCCCGCCCCTCCCAGCTGCCCCGCGGACCCTGCAGCCCTGGCGCCGAGTGGGCCTGACCGCGCCCCTCGGGCTGTACAGGCCTCAGGGGCCGTCCCGGGAGGCGCAGGGAAGCAGCTAGTCCAGTGCTGCTGGCCGTGCCATCCACGGGGGATAGGACAGCCGCGGGGGGCGGCTGGGCTCTGCCAGGCAGCGCTCTGTGGGGGCAGGAGAGGGACCCCCCTGCAGTGCCTTTTGGGCTCAAGAGGTTTTTTTTTTGCTTTTTGGGTCACACCCAGCGATGCTCAGGGGTTACTCCTGACTTTGCACTCAGGAATTACTCCTGGCAGTGCTTGGGGGACCATATGGGATGCCGGGGATCGAACCCGGGTCGGCCGCGTGCAAGGCAAACGCCCTCCCCGCTGTGCTATCGCTCCAGCCCCTGGACTCAAGAGTTTTAAACCACGTTGCAAAGCCCCAGATGCAGGGGGCAGAGACGGGCCGCCGGGGGCCCCAGTGTGAGATGGGGAATCAGCGACAATCCTGGCCCCGGAAGGGAGAGGCCGCATTGCCACGCTGGAGATTAGGACTTGGTGGGGGGGCGGGGTGCAGCGGGCTCAGGAGCCGCCAGGGGGCCCCCAGAACTGTGTCTCGTGGTCAGAGGTCTGACTTGGCGGCCGGCCGGAGAGTTGAGGGGGTTGATGTGGGAAGTTGTCAACGGGCAGGAGTGCTCCAGGGGGCAGAGAGGCGGGGAGGGGCAGGATGGAGCAGAGGGAGCCGGGGCGGGTCCCCACCGCCTTCCCCCGCGCACGGCTGCGCCCCAGGGAGGTGCGCATTCCCCGGGCAGGACAGCCTGGCCCGGTTCTGGGAACTGCGCTCGCGGCTCCTCACTCTCGCCCGCGGTGGCCCCTGGGGACGGCGCGGCTAAAAGCAACCCTCCCTGCTCGAGGAGGTCAGGCCGTTACTAAGAGTGGATTCCCGCGACGGCTCCAGGTTTCTGTGTCACCCGTCTCCTCGCCCACCAGGGCCCGTGGCCCATTTCTGCTGCTCCCGCGGGGCCGGGCACGGCTCAGGACACACACACACACACACACACACACACACACACACACACACACACACACACACAGACAGGTGCCACCAGAGACCGGCGGGGTCACTCTTCTCCATTGCCGCCTCTCAGAGGCACACGCTCAGGCTACCCCGACCCCGACTCACCTGAGCCCGGCCCCATTTTGATCAGTTCTAGTTTGCCTTTAGAAACTGTGGTTTGCTTTTTTTTTTTTTTTTTGGAGGGGGCGGTTGTTTGCTTGCTTGCTTGTTTTTGGGGCACACCCCAGGGTCCTCAGGATTTACTCTTGACTCAGTGCTCGGGAGTTGCTCCTGGAGGGCTCGGGGAACCATATGAGACGCCGGGGATTGAACTAGGTCGGCATCCTGCAAGGAAAGCCCCCCTCCCCCTCACCGTGCTGTCGCTCAGGCCCCAGGCCAGTCTCTCACAGTCGTGGAACTCCTCAGCTTGAAATCTCCTACCTCGGCTCTGTGTGGAAGGCGCTGCCTCTGTCCTGCGTCAGGACCTGCCCGCCCTCGGCCCTGGGTCCGTCGCTGGAGACCATCTGACATCGGAGTAGTTCAGTGACGCGAACCTTCTAGAAAATCTTCCAGTGTATAGTTTGGCCTTAAGAGTGGACTAAGTGGGGGGCGGAGGGGGGCTGGAGCGATAGCACAGCGGGTAGGGCGTTTGCCTTGCACTCGGCCAACCCGAGTTCGATTCCCAGCATCCCATAGGGTCCCCCGAGCACCTCCAGGAGTAATTCCTGAGTGCAGAGCCAGGAGGAACCCCTGTGCATCGCCGGGTGTGATCCAAGAAGCAAGAAAACAAAACAAAATAAGAAAGTGGAATAAGTGGCTTCTCCCCACGTGTTGGGCCATGGTGCTGTCTCTCCCCAGCGCCTCTGGCACCTACCGTGGCGAGGCGTCATGTTTTCAAAACATTGTTGAGGTGACAGTTCAGAGTCGTGTTTGCATTCATGCTTCTAGTGGACAGAGGGACTGCAGAGTGCCAGAGACCCTCCACCCCTTCCCGTGTCCCTCTGGCCCACCCCGGTTCCTCCCAGGGTCCTCCTCCCCACAGCTGGTCTGGGCTGTGGTCAGAGCCCTAGGCTTGGTTTGTTTTCCATTCCTTTTATTTGTTTGTTTGTTTTTGTTTTTATCTGCCGCGAGTGAGAGATCCAGCATTCACTCTTCTCTAGCACTCTTATTTGACTTCACATGAAACCCGTTATTTCATCCAACTTGTAGCAAGATTTTGTTTTACTTGTGTGTGTTTGTGTATATATGATTGTGTGTGTGTGTGTGTGTGTGTGTGGTGGGGTGTTGGGGTTTGAACCCAGGGCCTCACATAAACTATGCACTGCTCTACCACCCTAGCCCTGAGAGACGAGATTTTCTCTTATGTCTAAGTAATATTCAACCCATGGGTAGATATACTTCAATTTCTTTTTTTTTTTTTTTGCTTTTTGGGTCACACCTGGCAATGCACAGGGGTTACTCCTGGCTCTGCACTCAGGAATTACTCCTGACGGTACTCAGGGGACCATATGGGATGCTGGGAATCGAACCTGGGTCGGCCACGTGCAAGGCAAACGCCCTACCCGCTGTGCTATTGCTCCAGCCTCCATACTGCAATTTCTTCTTTAGGGGGAGGATAGGTTTGGGGTTAACCCAGAGGTACCCTGGGATTATTCCTGGCTCTGAGCTCAGGAGACCATAGACTGTGCCAAGGATTCAAACCAGGCTCACCCACGTGCCTTCCCTCCTGTATGATCTTTCTGATTCCATGTGCCACCGTTTCTGTATCCGCTCCTCTGTCACCGGGCTCTTGGGCTGTGTCCAGGTCTTGGCCGTTGTCGGTCGAGCTGCCCTGAAGGGAGGGATGCAGATGTCTTTTCAAATGACTGCTTTTGTTTTCTTAGGCTCGGTGCCAAGCAGTGGAATCTCTGGGTCAGATGGTAGTTCTATTTTTGACTTTTTTTGGAGACGTCTCCAGGCTGTTCTCCGCAGAGGCAGGACCAGGCAACCTTCCCGCCCGCGGTGCACGAGGGTTCCTTTCTCCCCGAGTCTCCGCTGGCACCGCTTGTTCCTGAGCTGCGTGACGAGGTGCTGGCTCACAGTGTCGCGTGGCATTCGTGGCGCGTCTGTTCCAGGGCAGGTGCCAGCAGAAACCCTCTTCGTCTGGGGAAGGAGCTGGGGCAGAAGGAGGAGGAGTTCACAGATTCCAGAGCTCGAGGTGAGAGGGCTGCAACAGGAGTATAGCCGGGAGGGTGCTTCCTTGCTCGCAGCTGACCCAGGTTCGAATCCCCGACATCCCATATGGTTCCCCCACCCCAGCCAGGAGCGATCCCTGACTGCAGAGCCAGGAGTAACCCCTGAGCCTGCTGGTTGTGGCCCCCAAACAGACAAAAGAGACAAAACCAAAAAACCCCAAACAAATCCGTATCATCCTAAGGTGAGCAGAGGGACCACCTTAAGCTGAAGGCAGAGAGCGAGCCTGGGGCAGGTGGGGTGGGGGCGGCAGGCGGAAGTGACATTCGAGGTTAAGGAGATGCGGGAGCAGCGGTGGGAAATTCAGCTGAGACACATTTCGGCTCCGTGGGGGCGTGGGGGGTGGGGGAAAGTCACCTGTTCCCCAGGCAGGCGGCTGGCCGGCTCCCCGGAACACGCGCTCGCAGAGAACAGGTTGGACGCCAGATGGTCCCTCTGGCTCTGGCTCTGGAAGTTTCTTCCCCTCAGCCCCTCCGGTGAGGAAGCCTGAGCTGGCTGCTGGCCCGGGCCCAGGTGTCACGTGCTGGGACGCTGTCAGACGGGACTCCTGGGGTGATTGCTGACCAGCGGTAGGGCCGGCGAGAGCAAGGCGGACGGCAGAAGCGATTCTCTGCCTCAGACGTGCCAAAATCAGTCGGGCACCAGATAGAAAGGGGGAGCCCCACGGGAGGAGGCTGGCTGCTTGCTGTGCAGGGCCAGGAAGGCTAACGGGGCGCACATTCGGAGCGGCAGTGAGCACTCGAGACTTCTCCATAACCCGGCGTGGGCGGGAACACCTGAAGTGTCAGAGGAGAAGGAGAAAGGACAGAGCAGTAAAGGTCGGAGGGCAGAGGTCGTCCGGGCACTTTGCAACCCGCTGTTGTTCTGGCTGGTGGCCGTTTCTCAGCACCTCCCTGCAGCTCCAAATCCAAGTGTCCACTCCAGAAACATGGACCCCAGGTGGTCTGGGCTGGGAACGGGACAGTGTCTCTGGGGAGCTCTGGGAAACCGTCTCTCCCGCGCTCTCGGGGTGCTGGAGGAGTCCCTGAGTCAGAAAGGCAAAGGCGATCGGGGAAAGATGGAAAATGCCTCTGGTCCAGTGTCTGAGCATCTGCACCATCCAGGAGCCCGGGAGAGCCGCTCAAGGGGAAACGCGGCTGTCTGGGAGAAGCTAGGAGTGACTTGTTTGCTGCTGAACCCTGGGCCTTCCTGGGGGGACTGCCACCCGGAGCGCCAGCGTGGGGGGCCACGAAGAGGGGGTGCTGTGCCAGTATATGTGCAGATAATCCCCACAGATCCACTGGGACAGACGCAGGGGGAGGGGACGGGGACAGGCGGGTGTCGGAGAGGGCCCGAGTGGCCAGCGTGTGCGGGAGGGACGGGCAGACCGTGTCTTCTGGAGACTGCGGATTGCCACCATGTGACACACTCGTCCCCAGGCTGACACATGCCCGCTGCTAACACCGGCTGGGACGTGCCCGAGGGAGAGTGAATGGGGTTGCTCTGGCCAGCCACACCTGCTTCACTCTTTCGGGCAGCATGTGGACGAAAATAAGGCGGCCAGGGTGTCACGCACTTCCACGCCTGGGCGTGTCCTCTCGGGATGCGACCTCACCAGGAGCACGGGGAGGTTCACAGCAGTGGTTTAAAAACTGGAACCGGGTTAGAGATAACAGCAGCGGTAAGGGGCCTGCCAGGCGTGAGGTGGACCCGGCCCCACCCTCTAGTATGCCCAAATATGCCCCCTAGTACCACCAGGGGTCACTCCTGAGCACAGAGCCGGGAATGTTCCCTGAGCACCTCTGGGGATAGCCCCAATCCTCCAAAGTAAAATACCACCTTAAGAAAGAAGAAAAGAGGGGCTGGAGAGATAGCACAGCGGGTAGGGCGTTTGCCTTGCACGCGGCCGACCCGGGTTCAAATCCCAGCATCCCATATGGTACCCTGAGCATGGCCAGGGGTAATTCCTGAGTGCAGAGCCAGGAGTAACCCCTGTGCATTGCCAGGTGTGACCCAAAAAGCAAAAAAAAAAAAAAAAAAGAAAGAAAGAAAGAAGAAAAGAAAACCTGCAGAGGGGCTGGAGCAATAGCACAGCGGGGAGGGCGTTTGCCTTGCACGCGGCCGACATGGGTTCGATTCCCAGCATCCCATATGGTCCCCTGAGCACCGCCAGGAGTAATTCCTGAGTGCAGAGCCAGGAGAAACCCCTGTGCATCGCCAGGTGTGACCCAAAAGGCAAAAAAAAAAAAAAAAAAAGAAAACCTGCAGAATGTCCAGGCAGAGAATTTTGGCACCGTGGGGTGTCGCCCCGCCATGTAGAGGGGGACAGGGAAGAATGGGGTCAGCAGGGACGGGTCTCAGAGTGTCCAGCCGTGCGAGCTGGTGGAAAGAAGATGTCCACCATGCAGTGGCAGATTTAGTTATTTTTAGTTGCTGTTCCCAAACAGTGCTCGGGAGTCCAGGGGACCATGACCACTGCGAACAGTTTGGTCCTCGGGTCCAGCGACGTGGCACTGCCCCAAGCACCCCACGGCCCTGGGCTCCACTAGGATCCCCGTGGCTGTGCTTGTGGACGCCAGGGCCACACCTGGTGGTGCTCAGGGGGCCTAGGAATGCTGGGGACTGACCGGGTCCTGCGCCTGTGCCCCCGTCCCCGGCTCCGTCTCCCCACCCGTTTGGTGTGGACGCTCGGGGCACACGAAGCCCAGGTGTGCCCTTGGCGAAGGCGTGCATGGCGCGGGGACCCAGGCCAGCGGGAAGCAGCAGCCCCGCCGTTTGGTGACTGTCCCAAGGCAGGCGGGGAGGATCGTGGCGTTTCCGGTCTAGCTGCGACTCTCCTTACGCTCCTCTGCGTCCTGACACACTTCATTATGAAACAGAGCAGGGGAAGACACTCAGCTGGTCTGGACCAACCGCTGGGTCGGACAGCCAGGGTCTAGAGTCAGCGCTTGGCAGGTGGCAAAGCGCGCGGGATGGTCAGGATTTTGTTAAAGTGTTGGTTCCGTTTCCTCAGATCCGGGGGATGCCCTGAGCCTCTGAATTTCTCACCAGCTCTCTTTTTGTTCTGTTTGGTTTTGGGGTCACACCCAGCGATGCTCAAGGGTTACTCCTGGCTCTGCACTCAGGAATCCCTCCCGGGTGGTGCTCAGGGGACCCTGGGGGATGCCGGGGATAGAACCCGGGTAGACCAGGTGCAAGGCCAACGCCGTCCCCGCTGTGCTGTCGCTCCGCCCAACTCCAGCTCTCTCGTAAGGCCTGGCGGGTCCTCTGGGCGCTGCTGCCCTGGGAGCCAAGTCAGGGCACCTCCTTGCTCTGCGGGGGCGTTCAGGGGTTCCCGAGACCTGCAGGCACCTGGGGGAGGCAGACTCGGGAGGGATTCCCCCCCTCTCGGAGCACGGCTGCAGGTGCGGGAGCCTGAGGCAGCATCTGTTTCCTGCTGGCTTTCTGCCTCGGGGCTTCCCTTTAACCCTTCGTGGGCCTGCGCCTGTAGGTCTCCTGTGAGCACCGTCTCCCCCTCGTGGATTCTGCTCGGAGCCGCAAAAGCCTGAGCAGTCGTGGTCACAGTCCCCTGGCGTGGAGGTGGGGAGCAGGTGCAGAGTCACGCTCTGCAGGAACCATGGCCGTGGCAGTTTCCGGTGTGGGCCTCTTACCTGACGCCCCCCTACGCCCCTCCAGATCCCCTCCACCACTTAGAAAGGGACTCGAGCGACTGGGGTGCTTGGGGGTGAGGGGGTCTCCCGAGTGATGCTCAGGAGGCCCGGGCCCCTCCCAGCCCTCCTCAGGTAGCTGGACCTGGGGACACTGTGTTGCTCCAGTGCAGGGAGCAGGGGCCAGGGGTTACCTGGGCTCCCCCGGGGTGTGCGAGGCCTCCAGGGATGGGCCCGGCAGATGCCCAGGGGACCGTGTCAGATTCAGCCGGGGTCTGCTCCATGCAGAGTGTTGAGCCCGGGATTCTGGGTTCCCCAGTGGCAGGACGGACAGCAACACGAACACGATACTGCAAAAGCAGCAGGAGTTTGATTCCAGGATACCGGGGTCAACTGTCTCACCCACAGAGTGGCCTCCTGATAGCGACCCCGACTTCAGGCAGCAAGCAGCTTATACAGGGTTTGATTACATAAGCAGTGCACGCCTTATTGTTTCCGAAAGAATCTTACTTAGTTACCAGATAAAGGTGTTTTGGCAAGTACCTAGGGTAACAGCGGTCAGGCAACGGTTAAACACTAATTTCCCGCGTCAGTACCAATTGTATGATTACATAGACTTCTCGTTCTTTTAGGGTTAACAAAAAGCAGGTTCTGGGGCATTGTGAGAATTGACTGAGCCGCTTGCTGGGCCCAGGAACTCTCCCCGTGGGTTCGGGTTGGCCGGTTACGCATTGTTTCACTGCTGGGAAACTGAATCTGTTTCAGTTCCAGGAACTGAACCTGAGGCCCACCTGGCTTTTCCCATTTCTGCCGCCTGTCATGGCGTCAGTTCCGCCCTTACGGAGCAGGACCCTTACCCCTCCTTTCTCTGCCCCTCAGAGATGCTGCTTTGGCACGTGGCAGCTTGGCTCCGTCCAGCTGTGCCGGGCCACATAGTTGGTTTTAGCCATACTTGGTGGTGCTCAAGGCTTAATCCTGCTTCTGTGCCCAGGGGTCATTCCTGGCTGGCTTGGGGACCATATGGGTGCCAGGTTGGCCACACGTAAGGCAAGTGCTCTGTCTGCCTGCTGTACCTCCAGCCCCACGTAGTATATTTTTTTAAAAAAATGTATTGGGGCTGGAGTGATAGCACAGCGGTAGGGCGTTTGCCTTGCATGCGGCCGACCCGGGTTCAAATCCCAGCATCCCATACGGTCCCCTGAGCACCGCTAGGAGTAATTCCTGAGTGCAGAGCCTGGAGTAACCCCTGTGCATCGCCAGGTGTGACCCAAAAACCAAAAAAAAAAAAATGTATTGCCTGAGGTCCTGTGACGTATACTGTTTATACTAGATGCTGTACTGGTTTTGGTGATTTCCTGTGTGCACAATCCCAGCACCGCCTCCATCTCCCAAGGACCCCAGCCCCCTCCCCTCCGCCATTCTCCCAACTCAGTTGTGTGGATTGGGTGTCCCCTTGTGTTGCCTTTGGCCCTTTGTCGGTGCCTCACTGTGTATCATTAAGCCCCACGTGTGGCCGAGATCATTCTGTGTCTCTCCCTTCCTGACTCGCTCCGCTCACTCTGATGCCCTCCAGTTCCATCCACGTGGCCCTAAGTTGCCTGATTTTGCCCTTTCTTAGAGCTGCATACTATTCCACTGTGGGTCTGTACACCACACTTCATGATCCGTAGTTGGGCGCTGGGCGTGTTTCCATATCTTGGCTGTTGCGCCAAGTGCGGCAGTGACCATAGGTGTGCATAGGTCCCCTCAAATTAAAGTTTTTGCGTTTGGGGGCTAGATGCCAGGAAGTGGTAGCTGGAATGCCAGGAGTTCCAGTCCTAGTTTTGGTCAGATCTCTTTATTGCCTCCCATTGAGCCAGACCCAGATGGTTCCCATCGACCATGGGTGAGGGTTCCTTTCTCACATAACCCCGCCAACACTGGCTGTTTCCAGACTTTTGGATATGTGCCTTTCTCACTGGGGTGGAGTGTTGTTTTGATTTGCATGAGTGGCTGTGAGCACTTTTTCATATCCCTGTTGGCCATCTATGGATCATGTCTTCATTTTTTTTTTTTTTTTGGTTTTTTGGGTCACACCCGGCAATGATCAGAGGTTGGTTACTCCTTACTCTGCACTCAGGAATTACTCCTGGCATTGCTCGGGGGACCACATGGGATGCCGGGGATCGAACCCGGGTCGGCTGCATGCAAGGCAAACACCCTCCCCGCTGTGCTATCACTCCAACCCCACATCATGTCTTCTTTGGGAAAGACATGGTTCCATTTGTGAGTGGGGCAGAGGATCTTTGGAGATTTTGTTTTTGAATTTTGTGAGTGCTTTATATCTCTTGGATGTCAGCCCTTTATCTTCTGAATTGAATGCAAATTTTTTCTCCCATTCAGTAGAGTGTCCTGTTGTTGTTTTTTGCTTTGGGGCCACACCAGTTGGTGCCAGGGAATAGTCCTGCCTCTGCATTCAGGGCTCCCCCTGGCAGAGTTTGGAGGACCATACAGGGTACCAGGGACTGAACCCAGGTCAGCTGTGTGCAAGGCAAGCACCCTACCCACTCTGTCTCTCTGGCCCCTATGAGTGTTTTTATTATTATTATTATTATTGCTTGAGTTTCTTTCACTATGCAGAAGCTTTTAAATTTGATGTAGCCACATTTGCTTATTTTTGGTTTTATTGTCTTTGCCACTGTCATTTCATTGAAAACTCCTATGTGGGTCAATTTCCTGGAGAGTTCTGCCGATGTTTTTTTCCAGTGTATTTTTTGGATCCTGGTCTAATCTCGGAGTCTTTTTTTCTTTTCTTAAATTCATGTCAACTTTTTTCCCCCATTTTATTTAAACACCGCGGTTAACCAAGTTGTTCGTGATGGTTGGTCACAGGTATTGAATATTTCAACCATAATCCCAACACCGTTGTCACCTTTCCTTCACCATTGTCTCCATTTTCTGAACCACTCGGGGTCTTTAATCCATTTGAATTTATTTTGCGAATGGTATGAGATGTGTGTGGTTATCTGGTTTTCTGAGCACCATTTGTTGAAAAGATTTCCTTTGCTCCTCTTCATATACTTAGCCTCTTTGTCATAGATTAACTGTCCATAAATTTGAGGGTTTAACTCGGGACTTGAATCATGTTCTATTGGTCTGCACGTCTGTCTCTACCCAGGGACTCCAGTTTTGATCATTAAAACTGTGTGGTCAAGTTGTGTGGGACCAAGGGTAGGTAAGATAAGGAGACACTGGTACGACAAGAATAGCTAGATCTGAGGGTTCAAAGTAGATAGAGGGATATTCTTTTTTTTTTTTTAAATTTTCTATAGAGGGATATTCTTGACAACCTTTCAGTATCAGTATTGCAAAGCACAATGCCCAAAAGGAGGGAGTGAGGGGGAGAGAGAGAGGCAGAGAGAGAAGAAAAGTCCTGCCATAGAGGCACATAGGGGTTGGGGGGTGGGGGTGACGGGAGGGACCCCGGGGACACCCGGTGCTGGGAAATATACACTGGTGGAGGGATGGCTGCTGGAACACTGAAGGACTGAAATTCAGTCACGAACAGCTTTGTAAGGGTCTATCACAGGGATTCAATAAAAAAGTTAAAAAGAAAAACAGTTGTGTAGTATAGCTCACTGTCACTCACTGTCATCCCGTTGCTCATCGATTTGCTCGAGCGGGCATGAGTAACGTCTCCATTGTGAGACTTGTTATTGTTTTTGGCATATCAAATACACCACAGGGAGCTTGCCAGGCTCTGCCATGTGGGCGAGATACTCTCGGTAGCTTGCCAGGCTCTCCGAGAGGAGCGGAGGAATCGAACCTGGGTCGGCTGCATGCAAGGCAAATGCCTTGCCGCTGTGCTATTGCTCCAGCCCAAGAGTGTAGCTCAAAGTCAGGAAATCCAGCGCCTCCCCTCTGCTTCCCGGCCCCCTCTGGAATGACACAGGCTCTTGGCCCAGGGACTCCCTGGGCTCTCTTTCCCCCTGGCACGAGAGTGCTCTGAGCTTGGAACCACACCCCTCAGCCTTCACACCTGCCCCCTGCCCCCCGTACAGGGTATCTCATGGGTGCTCTGAAACTTGAACGAGAGAAAGAATTTCAAATTCAGCGAAACTTTTCAAATGAAACATGCGAGTCAGAGAGGCAGTGCCGGCGTTCCGATGCTTGCCTTGCACGCAGCCGACTCCAGGTTGACCCCTGCCGCTGAACACGCCTCCTCGAACACCACCAAAGGTCACTCCTGAGTACAGAGTCAGAAATAGCCCCTGAGCAGTGCTGGGTGTTGCTCCAGTCCCTCCCCACCCCCACCCTACCCCCTCAAAAAAATCAAATAAAACTTACTTGGGACCGAGAGAATGTACAGAGTTAAGGAGCTTCCTTGCATGCGGCCAGCTCTATTCTGGTCCCCCGGGGCTGAGAGGGAGCACTGTGGGCGGGGCACCTGCCTTGCTTGCGTGCAGCCCACCTAGGTTCCATCCCCGGCACTCCATGAGCACCACTGCTCAGGGCCCCAAACCAACAGTTCAATCCCCAGCACCCCATATAGTCCCTGAGTTCAGGAGTAAGCCCTGAGCACAGAGTCAGGAGTAATCCCTGAGCCCCTCTAGGTGTGGCCCCCCCCAAAAACCAAAATGAGTGGCAGGTGGTGGGGTGGGAGGAAGAGAAGGAGGGTCGGAATCCACCGTGTTCTAGTACAGCGGAGGAAGCCGTGCTCGTTCATTCGAGATTCCTTCATTCCTCAAGTGTGACGGGCCGCCTGCTCGGGCCCGGGCTCCGTGTTCGAATCCAGGGCTCGGTGAAGCCACGGCCCGTGCGTGTTGGGGGCTGAGACAGCTCCCGCGTGGGCGCTGTGTGGCGGGTGAGAAAACGCCCTCTCTGGGCCCCCCGAGCGGTGCAGCGGTGCAAGGAGCAGCGTCCAGATGCGTCCAGCACAGCCCGCGCTGGGCCTGGGGACCTGAGCTACACACGAGGGGCCGGGATCACGGCAGCGCCGTGGGGACGAGGAAGCTGCCCGAGGGGAGGGGAGCCCGGGCCCCTCACCCGTGCCTCCTGGGAGCCTTCCCGTTTGTTCCTCTCCCTGTGCCTGTCAGTCCTGCCGAGAGGACGGAGGGCTCGCCCCGCCCTGAGCGGCAGGCGTGGTGGCGTCTCTGCTCCCTGCCACTTGCCTCCGAGGACACGGCTGTCCTTGAAGGCAGGTCCCCGGCGGCTCGTCCCGGTTCCCGCTATTGGGAAGCGCTGGGCTCCCCCCACGCCCACGCCCCGAGCGGCCTCAGTTTTCAGCCTCTTCATCCCTCAGAGGGGGGGGGACCCCCTTCTCGCGGCTGCCAGCTGCTTCCCCAGGGACCGAGGCCTCGTCCTGGAGCCCGTGACCTTGAACTCGGTGTTCTGGCTTCTGGGTCGCTGCTGGGGCTTCTCATGACTCCTCTGCAGGTCCCGGGGGAGGGACCCACCCCGCCTCTGGTCCCAGCCTCCTGCCCGCCTCACCGGTCACGGGGGTCCCTCACTGTTCTCTTGGTGGGTGGACTCGGGCCCGTGTCACTGGGAGCACCTGGGTCAGACTCCTAACACGGGGGGCGGGGAGAGAGCAGGGCGCTTGCCTGGCTCGCCTTGACCTGGATTTGATCTTTGCATTTGCTTGTTTGTTTGTTTTTGTTCATTTCCTCATCAAACAGATATTTATTGAGTTTCTCTTTGATGCAAGGCATAATTTTTAGTGGTATGGAAGAAGATTGTACTGTTTTTTTACAAGTTTTTTTTTATTTTTTAATGAAAACATGGTAAGATATAATTACAGACTTACACACTTTCGTGATTATGTTTCAGTCATAAAGTGGCCGAGTACCCATCCCTCCACCAGTGCCCATTCTCTACAACCAGTGTCCCTAGTATCCCTCCCGCCACCCCCACTCCTTCCACCCCCTGCCTGTGTGGCAGGCACCTTCCCTCTTCCTCCCTCCCTCCTTTGGGGTGTTATGGTTTGCAGTACAGGTACTAAGTGGCCATCCTGTTTGCTCCACGGTCTACTTTCAGCACGCATCTCCCGTCCCGAGCCAGCCCTGCAAGCGACCTTTGCTTGGTGGTCCCCCCTCTGTCTCAGCTGCCTTTGCCCCGGCATGTGAGGCCGGCTTCCAAGCCGTGGAGGAATCCTCCTGGTCCTGATCTCTACTTGGATTTGATCTTCGGCACCCAATATGGTCCCCTAAGCACCTCCAGGAGTGGCCCTGAGCACAGAACTAAGAGTAAGCCCGGAGCACGGCCAGGTATCATTTCCCTCCCTCTCCCCTTCCCCCCCCAAAAAAACCCTCAATAAAACAGATTCCTGGGGCTGGAGTGATAGCATATAGCTGGTAGGGCGTTTGCCTTGCACTCGGCCAACCCGGGTTCAAATCCCAGCATCCCATATGGTCCCCTGAGCACCGCCAGGAGTAATTCCTGAGTGCAGAGCCAGGAGTAACCCCTGTGCATGGCCGGGTGTGACCCAAAACCAAACCAAACCAAACCAAACAGATTCCTTATCTTGGGCTCTTTGGAGGGGCTCACCCTGCTCTCCGGCTGCCTGGCTTTTTACTGGCATTTTCTCCTCCTGCCTCTCTGTAGAGGTGGACCGTGAAGCCCTCAGCTCCGCCTCATGCTTGCAGAGCGTGAGCCGGCCTCCTCGCGCATTCATTTGCTAAAACAGAAGGTTTTATATTTAGAGCCGGGACGGTGGCGCCTGTGCTGTGCGCGGACGCTCTGGTTCATTTCCGGGGACGTTCAGGTCTCTCCTAGGAGGCGGGGCGCCCCTGAGGAGGAGAGAGGGGATGCTGGGGCCACGTGGATCCTGCCGGCTGGGCCCCAGCTTCCCTTCCCTGTCTGTGGCAGGGCCAGAAAATGCATCTCACTTAAAACTCTTTGGAAATCTGGGGGTCCCAGAGACGGTACCGCAGACAGTCACTCGTCCCGCACTCGTCCGAGCCGGCTTCGACCCTCAGCATCCCACGTGGTTTCCCAAGCTCTGCCCGCAGAGACCCCTGAGCACAGAGCCAGGAGGAAGACCTGGGCTCTGCTGGGTGTGGCCCCCACATCAAAACGGGGTGTGGCCGAAAGGAACAGAAAATAGGGAAAGGGGGCTCAGGCGGGAACCCAGGTGGCAGCCACGTGGCTAGCACGTGCGAGTTTCCAAGTCACTCCAGGGGGGTGACCCGCAGGCGCATTTAAAAGCACTGGGGAGCTTGTGATCGGGTTTTCTGGAGCCGCTTGCCAGCACTTTCTTTAACAAGAATCCGAAGCAATACTAGGAGTAATTGTTGAGTGGTTTTCCCGGGATAAACGTGTGCAAGGGACCCATGTGCTCCTTCTCCTTAGAACCGTCAGGTCAGCCGTTCTCTCCCCCAGCCCGAGCTCTCGCCTTCTCCTCTGCCCCGTCATCGAAGGCCCTCGCCGCCTCACCCCTCCCCCAGCCCGCGGCTCTCCTCTTCTCCCTTCCACCCAGGCATCAGGGCCCTCACCGCCTCACCCCTCCCCCAGCCTGAGGCTCTCCTCTTCTCCCTTCCACCCCATCAGCGGGGCCCTCGCCGCCTCACCCCTCCCCAGCCCGAGGCTCTCCCCTTCTCCCGTCTACCCAGGCATCAGGGCCCTCACCGCCTCACCCCTCCCCCAGCCCGCGACTCTCCCCTTCTCCCTTCCACCCAGGCATCAGGGCCCTCGCCGCCTCACCCCTCCTCACACTCACCGGAAGCCTCACCAGGGCCTGTCCTTCCCCACCAACGTGCCGCAGGGTGTAGAGTGCCTTCCCAAGGGTTCCTGGAGCTTCTGGAAGAGCAGTGCCTAACCTCCTGCAGGGGAACCCCCCCCCCCAACTTTGTGATAATCACAGACCAGCTGAGTCACCGCATCGGGCACGGGGCCAGGGAACCTGCATTTGAGGCCGTGCCTGCCGGGGGCCCCGGTCGGGGCCTGCGCTCGAACCTCGCCGTCCTGGGGAGGACCAGTGACGGCCGTGCAGGGCGGGCGCGGAGAGGGCTGGCAGCTGCCTCGGCGGGCGCCCACGTCGCAGGCTTCCCGGGCGGGTGGGCCCCGTGGGCCTCTGTTGTGACACTCAGCTGCGTGTTGACACGCGAGCAGCCGCAGACAGTCTGGAGCCCCGGGGAGCGGCCGGCTGCCAGGGACATGCGGTTTTCAGAAAACACCAGGGAGACGGGTGGGGGAGGAACCCACCGAGGGGCTCCCGAGCCCTCCGCCCTCTGACTAGCTCCATGAGCGGGGGGCTGTCCTGACGCCCCCCTCTGCTCCGGCCGGAGAGCTGTCCCGATGACCCCGAGTATTTGTGACTTCAGATAGTGGGGGGCCAGTGACGGGAAGCCCCCTGGGGTCCTCAGTTGTGGTCCTTTGGGGACCCAGGCCCCTCCCTGTTGTGGCTTCACTCCCAGGCCCGCTCCTGACCCTCCACTCCCCACCGGCCAGGTGGGGGACCAGGTTGTTCCCGGGAAATGTTTATGGGCAGGGGTGGAAAGCACCCCCCTTCCCTCCTACCCGCCTCCAGTGGCTAAATCTACGACCCTCATGGCCAGCCGCCCGGGTCACCACATGCCCCCTCTCCAGCCCCTCTGTCTCACTGGGAGCCCCTCCGGTTCGGGCTGGGGCTCCCCTTTTCCGTGCCTCGGCCCCTCTAAGAGCCTGTCTCAGCTCGTGCGGACGGTGCTGGGGTGTCCCCCAGCCTCTTCCTTTCCTTGCCGTGGTCCCCCGTCCTCCCAGCGGGGCCCCTAGCCTCGCACCATGCTCCCCCCACCGCAGGGTTCTCGCCTGCCCCCGGAGTGTCGTGGGGGGCCCTGGCCGCACTGGGTGGCCCAGGGCTGAGTTAGAGCACAGGCCGGCCCGTGGCGGCCCCCTGGCTCGTCTTCCCGGGTGCAGCCCACCATGTCCCTTGGCTGGCCGGAAGCCGGTGGCACGTGTGTTAGGTTGTCGCTGTGGTGGCAGCCACAGCGTGAGACGAGCTTCACTGGGCTCATGGGACAGAGCGCCCCCGACGGGTCGCCCCAGCTCCCTCGACGGGGCGCCCCGGCTCCCTGATGAGCACAGCCACACGCCTGTCTCGGGCTCGTGTCACCTTCTGCATCCTGGTCCCCTCCGCCCAGCACGCAGCTCCCGGGGCAAGTACCTTCAGGAGTGTCACCAGCGACCATCAGGCAGCACCGGGGCCGGCAGTGGGCCAGACACCGGGGTCCTGGAGGAGAATCAGAGACCCCCGGGGAGCACAGCATCACCCCCAGGCATAGGCTCCACGCTGGGGGCCAGGGGGCCAGAGCACCTGGGGAGAGAGGGAGGATGGGGGGAGGGGGGACAGAGCCCATCTGAGTGTTTCCTGCGGCCCCCCACATGCACCCCAGCTTCAGCCTGGCCACACCCCCCTGCAGCCCCCGAAGGAGTCTCGTAGAGGAGGACAGCCGGGGTGGGGGCTATTTCCTTCCTGTTGTTTTCAGGGACACGCCCCCGAAGCCCCTCCTGCTCTTAGGGTTTGTTTCCAGGCTGGGCGGCTCGGCCCTGGCCTTGTGTCTCAGAACCCCTCACCCACTCTGGGGTCCCTGGCAGCCCAGGGAAGCCCAAGAACCCCCGTCCTGACTCTTCTCAGGCCGAGGGGTCATGCTTGTTCCAGGCTGTGTCCACTCGCTGGGCAGTGGGCCGGTGACGCCCAGGGGGCTGGGCCCAGAGGTGGGACAGGGGACAGGAGCTTGCACCCGTGTCCAGTTTCACGGAGCCCGCTGGCTAGGGCCACTGACTCTGTGCCGCCCCCTTGGGCCCTGGCAGCCTTCTCCGGGGGCCGGGGGACTTCTGCCCCGGCTGCTGTGGGCTGCTCAGGGTCCCTCTCGAGGTGTCTGAGAGGAGGCGCCTGTCCCCAGGAGCAGAAGGCCGCCAGGGAGTATCTGGGACACCCTTCCCAGCGGCCCCCGTTACTCGGCGGCACCTTCCGAGTGACACAGGAAGTGAGGGATGTAGAAGGTGAAACCCCTCCCGAAGACGCACTCGGCCGTCCTGAGCAGCGCCGGAGGTGGCACTGGCGGCTTGAGGCGCACTGTCCCGTGCCGTCCCCCAGGGGCCCCGCAGACCCCGTCCCGGCAGCCGCACGCACCACCACCACCCCCCGGGCTCTCGCCGTCGGGGCCGAGAGGGCCGTCGTTTCGAACATGTAGCCTCGCTGCGAGGGGAGCATGAAGAGGTACGGCCGCACCTTCCTGAGCCACCGGAAGCGGCTGTCGGGGACAGGCCGCCTGTCGTTCCCGTGTCACCTTGTGCTCCGGCTTCTGTCGGCGGCAGTTGCACGCCCGGTTGCAGCAGAACTCACCAGGACCGTTATGTGTGTGTCTCCGGCCTCCTCCTCGGCCCGGGGCCAGTTGGTTCGCTCTGTGTCTTTGGAGTGCGTCACTGTGTTCGGGTTCGTGCACATGCAATAGTGGTTTCCACCCTGGTGTCGACTGTTCTCCCGGCAGCCTGTGGTTTGTCTCACCTGAGCTGAGTCTGGGGATGGGGATGGGGGGGGGGGGGGCGGGGGCAGGATTAGCAACCGCTCTCTGTTAAAAAAAAAAAAAATCACAACATATACTTGGAGGTTTCTTTTTTTTCAATTTTGCTTGTCTGGGTCTGTGTTCATTTTTGTCCTTTTTGACCCTCCTGTTGCAGAATTATAAGTTGAAGCCGGGGAAGGGGGGATGCGGGAAGGGCGGGAGGAGGCTGGGGGGAGGGGAGGGGAGGGGAGGGGGGAGCTGGGCCTACCAGGATTTCAAAGTTGCATTTGTGCTTCTTGTTTAAAGTTTTGGGGTCCCCCCCCCCCGCAGAGCATCAAAAAAAAAAATACTCTGAGTTTGTGGTGGTGGCGGCTGTTGTTTTCGTGTTGACGGCTGGGGACAGAGGCTGCCTTCCTGGAAAGATCATTTCCAGCTTCGTCCCTGGCCTGAAGTTTACTGCAGGGCTTCTCTCTCCTTCGCTGAGACAGAAACGAAATGATCAGCCTCCGGGAGCCTTGGAAATTTCAATCGATTCCAAATGACTAAATATTTAATTCAATCATTGCCGAGACTTCCAGGGATGACTCGGGCGTTTTTGTCTGGGGTGTGTGTGTGTGTGTGTGTGTGTGTGTGTGTGTGTGTGTGTGTGTGTGTGTTTTCTTCCTTTCTCCCGAGGCTCCCTCGAAGCCGGCTGCCATGGCTGCTGAGGCCGGCAGCTGCCGCTGCGAGGTGCCCCTGCAGTGAGGACCAGGGGGGCAGGCCCCTTTCCGAGCAGCCCTGCTCACCGATGGGGGCTGCGTTTCGCAAGGAGGCCTGTGGCCGGCTCGCTATGTGTGATACTGATGAAGCATCTTTGTTCCAGCTCCGTCTCGGAGGACCTGGGCTGTAGGCGAGGGGATTTCAGCAGGAAGCATTATGGATCTGTGGAGCTGGTAAGTTTGCGCTGTCCGTGCTCGGGTTCCCGGGTGGCGGGCACCGCCACGCTCGGCCGGTCTTTTGTTGTATGTGTGTTCACTGCGAGCCCCGGACGGGAGGCAACGCATGACAGGCTGTGCTCGTCGGATGCTTCTGTCTGTTTGTTTGTGTTGCCGCTCGCTTCTCGTCTGTGTCTTCCTGCTGGCTAAGAGCAAATATTCGGGGGCTCGACATCTCCCTCTGGGAACGGTGTCTGCGATGAGCTAATTTCTGAATCCAGACAGGTAGTAGCATTTGGCTCCCGTGCTGTTCCTCAAAGTTTATGGATCTCGCTGGGGAGGCGTAAGGATTATTGAGACGCGTGTTCCGATTTCCATGGCTTTGCTCTCCGGCTATTATAAATAAGTTAGCATGTTTATCAGACTGTGTGTTTCCTGTTGAAAGTGTATCGGTTGGACTGTCTTGATGATGACGATACGTGTTCGATATCGGGGATGAGATCTACATTTTCCTTAATGAGAACCATTTGGGCTTGTGTTAGGATTTTTTTTTTTTTTAAAATAGTCTGCCTTCCTCTTAAAGAAAGCATAACGAAGGCATAGGATAGCCTCTCTTCTTTTTAAGACAGATTGGGATTTTTGCTCCCAGTTGCTGACATTGTGAATAAATGTGGGAGGAAACATGCTCATAAAATTTTCTTTGTTGTCCTTTAACCCTAATAAAATATTAAATTTACGATTTCTGAGTGTTTACCCCCAAAACGAGTGGCTTGGCTTTATGTGTACAGAACCCAATTATCTCCCACTCAATAGAAGCAGCTTTCTCCCAGAGCTTAAGCAATTAACTTTAAATAATAATAATAATTATTATTATTATTATTATTTTTTATCGTGTCAGGGCTGTGTACCAGTAGCATGGTACTGGAATTTGGGCTTCTGTGCCTCGCCCTGGGCTGAATGTTCCTGGATACAGAAAATTAGTCAAAGGTTCGGTCCTTATTCTTCAGGTGCTTTCCTGTCCCCCAGTTTGGACAGAGCATAAGGCATCAAAAGCATGAACGAAGTCCGAGAAGGATGGACTCCTCCTGTGCTAATTCTGTGGGTGGGGGGCACCGGGGACCCCCACCGTGTGGACCACCAGTCCTGCCAAGCGAGTGTGGTGCTTATGCAGGGTGGGGACGCGTCTGTTGTGAGAGACACATAGTTGAGGTGCACCGGGCGCCCCCGCCCTCCAGCCAGGGGTCTCCTCAGGGGAGGGAGGCGGAGGGCAGGGCTGCCTGGCAGAGCCTGGGCCGTCGGGCCTTAGCAGCGAGGAGCCTCGTGGTTAGCCTAGTGGTCAGGGCGCCAACAGCCGCGGGGCCCAGCGCCCGCGCTCAGGGTCATTGCTTACGTCCTTACAGCACGCGGGGTGCTGAAAGGCCTGGGATCCGGATATGGTTCCGAGTCATCATTCACTAGCTCAGGGATCTTGGACTTTATTTGGCCTCAGTCTTCTCGCCTCTGGAATGGGGGAATTCTGTGATCTCAGAGACTGAAAGGATCACCGCCGGTAAGTCAGCCAGCCCAGCCGTTCCGGCTGTTGCGGGAAAGATTAAAATCTGGCAGCCAGAGGAAAACCTGAACTGCCAGGCTGAGCCGGAAGACGCAGTGTGGACCCCCCCCCCCGACACACACACACACACACACACACACACACACACACACAAACACACACACATCACTCCTTCAGCAGAGGGGCTGTGGGGTAGGTGATGGCACGTGGCTTACCAGCAGTGGTCACGGCACAGCCTCGGGGAGCCCCGGCATCCGGAACTCAGGCCCGAGGGCCGCGTGGGAGCCGTGGCCCCAGACTGGAGGGCTGGATCGAGGGGTGCTGCCCCCGTCCACGGCTCAAACCCACCAGCTCCGGGGCAGCTGCAGAATTCACTTCCTGTTAGTTTCTGAGCTGCTGCCTCTCGGCCCAGCCCTGCAGGGGAAGCATCTTGGCCACAGAGGATGGGGCGGGCGGGGGGGGGGCGGGGGGGCAGCAGCCACTGCCGCGGTGGCCGTCCTTGTCCAGAGTCCTTCATCCTCTCGTTCCCATGTTCCCTCCGGGACGCTATGGGTGTGCGTGCGATCGACTTCCGGAATATCGCAGAGCAAATTTTAAATACGCTTTAAGGCTCGAGGGTAACCTCATCCCCTTGCAGCGACCGTCCCTTTGTTGCCCTCCGTCTGCAGCTGCGAGCAAGGGCCACTGCTGCCCAGCCCCGAGCCGGTCAGACAGCGAATCTGGCACCCCTCGTTTCCGCCTGGGCAGCGTCCTCTTCTTCTTGTTCTGGGATTGCGCGGTTCTCCCACAGACCCGTGTCTCCGAGCCCACCCGCGGGGCCCCGGCACCCCGAGCACTCGTGCCCGCTCCGCTCTCCGAGGGGGTCTCCTTGGTTCTCCCCTCACGCTGCCGGTTGGAGTGGCTGAGGACCATGGCAGGAAGGAGGCCCCGCTTTCTACCTGGGGCTCTCCGGGACGCCGGGCTCTGGCGTTTCAAGGAAAGAGATTCCTGGCGCTCCCTCCAGGCCCCCCTCCTATGAACAACAGAGAATTATTGAATTCAAAATTCTTTTATGGGGCTGGAGCGATAGCACAGCGGGGAGGGCGTTTGCCTTGCACGCGGCTGACCCTGGTTCAATCCCCGGCATCCCAAATGGTCCCCTGAGCACCGCCAGGAGTCATTCCTGAGTGCAGAGCCAGGAGTAAGCCCTGAGCATCACTGGATGTGACCCCACCCCCCTAAAGAATCATTCTGTGGGTCCAGGCGTCAGGGATCCTGCTTTGCAGCTACGGGACCCTGGTTGGATCCCCAGCGCTGTGTGGGCCCCTGAGCACGCTCAGTGACCCTGACGCTTCCTGGCACCACAGGGCCCAGCAGTGCCACATCCAGGGCTCCCAGCACTGAGACGCCAGGCCCGGCTGGCAGCGTTATCACCTGGGAGTGGCCTCCAGTGCCCCTGGACGCTGGACATTTCCCCTCTCAAAAAAAGAAAAAAGTTTTGGGAAAAAGGGAAAAAAAGGAGGTGAATTTAACTCCCTTTGCGTGGAATGATAACTGTCACTGGGAAACCCCCATGACCTCAGACATCCTGAAGTCACGCTCTGTGGGGGTCCTGGGGTCGCCCAGGAATCTGTCAGTGTGACATTTTAGCAGTAACCGCACCCAGCCTGGAACCCATATCACTGTATCACTGTCATCCCGTTGTTCATCGATTTGTTCGAGCGGGCACCAGTAACGTCTCCATGGTGAGACTTGTTGTGACTGTTTTTGGCATATCCAATACGCCACGAGGAGCTTGCCAGGCTCTGCCATGTGGGTGAGATACTCTTGATAGCTTGCTGGGCTCTCCGAGAGGGGCGGAGGAATCAAACCCAGGTCGGCCATGTGCAAGGCAAATGCCCTACCCAGCATGCTCTTGCTCCAGCCCATATAACCGACGTGAATATGAAGAACTCGGCTTGGCCGTTCTGGCGAGGCAGGGCGGGGGCGTGGTGGAGGGCCAGGGTTGGGAGTCTGGTTTAAATTGGACATAAATTTGCAGGGTGTTGGGGGCTAGAGCGGTAGCACAGCGGGTAGGGCGTTTGCCTTGCACGCGGCCAACCCGGGTTCGAATCCCAGCATCCCATATGGTCCCCTGAGCACCGCCAGGAGTGATTCCTGAGTGTAGAACCAGGAGTAACCCCTGTGCATCGCCGGGTGTGACCCAAAAGCAAAGAAAAACAAAAAAAAGAACAACAAAAAATTTGCAGGGTGCACATTGAAGGGCACGCGGGCTGATTTGTTTCCTGGGTCTCATTCAGCGGCCACTGGAGGCCCCGCCCGCCATGTCCGGCGCTGTGCTGGGCAGGAATGGGGGGACAAAGGCGCAGCCGGCTTGCTCATTGTCTCTGGGCACCCTGTCTGGCGTCGGAGCCTGCCTTTGGGAACCCAAGCTTCCGGCCTGCAGGGGGCGCTCTACCTGGGTCCCACCTGCACCGTGCACCAGCCGCTATCAGGGACCATCTGCTTGGTCCAGCTGAGGCAGCAGCGTTCAGGGCGAGTGCTGGGGGTGTTTGGGAAAGCGTGCGGAGGAGGCACCCCTTGGGGGTCCTGGCCAGGGCCGCCCCCAGGCCGCTCTTTCCTCTGGGACTCTCCCACTTCCTCCACTCGGCTTTCGTCTGTGTCCTCTGCTGTGCAGACGGTTTCCACGGCTGTAGCCCGCCCCTCGGCGGGGGGCCGTCCCAGAGGTCAGGAGCTTCCCTGTCCTGCCGAGTGGTGGGCAGATGCACACAGCCCAGAAACTGTCGCTGTTGAGCACAGGGTCCAGGGGCACGGAGTCCATGCACGGGTGGGCAGGCGCCACGGCCTTTCACGGTGTAGCGCGGCGGCCCGGTACCCGACACACACCACCTCTGCCCCCTCCCCCGCCCTGGCTGTCCAGTCTCCGTCCTGCCTCCTCTGCTGGATGCCCTTCCCCACCCCTGCGCCTGCTGCCCGCCCACGTCCACGACACCGTCCTCGCGCCTGGTGTGTTTCACGCAGCGTGTCCCCGAGGTGCACCCGGGTGACGCGTGCACCAGCACTTCTGCCCACTCATCGCTGAGTGGCACAGGCCCTCCTGGGTGACGTTACAGCGTGTTCCCCGGTTCCCTACTGACGGATGCGTCCGCGTCCCGGCCACGCGAAGGTCGGTGCTGAGAATGCGGGTGTGCAGGTGTGGGCTTGCGGCCCCACTCTCGAGCCTGGGGGTGTCCTGTCTGGGGGTGGGCTTGCCACGGCAGATGGCGACTCTCCTTTTAACTCTCGGAGGCGCTCCCACACAGACTTCCCCCGAGACTGCGCCCCGACGCTCTCCTCGCAGCCCAGGATTCCCGGCTCTCTGCATTCTCACCAGCACTTCCTTGGCTTTCTTAAGGGGCCAGAGAGAGAGCACGGACGTGAAGGCGCTGGCCTGGCCTGGGGCTGACCACCCCGGCTCCCCACGCCCCGCCAGAAATGAGCCCTGAGTACTTCTAGGTGTAGCCCCAAAACAATGAGAAAATGTAATCTTTGTCTTTTTTTTTTTCTCTTCTTTCTTTGAGTCACACCCGGCAATGCTCCTGGCTCTGCACTCAGGAATTACTCCTGGTAGGTGCTCGGGGGACCATATGGGATGCTGGGAATTGAACCGGGTCGGCCGCGTGCAAGGCAAACGCCCTCCCCGCTGTGCTATCTCTCCAGCCCCAATGTAATCTTTTTCATAGCTTAAGTCACAGGATTAGGGCTGGAGCGATAGCACAGCGGGTAGGGTGTTTGCCTTGCACGCGGCCGATCCAGGTTCGATTCCTTCATCCCTCTCGGAGAGCCCAGCAAACTACCGAGAGTATCTCGCCCGCACGGCAGAGCCTGGCAAGCTACCCATGGCGTATTTGATATGCCCAAAACAGTAACAACAAAGTCTCACAATGGAGACGTTACTGGTGCCCACTTGAGCAAATCGATGAGCAACAGGACGACAGTGCTACAGTGATAAATCATGGGATTACAACAGTGTTAGCACTTAAGCTTTTGGCGTACAGTTATAGCTTCACCACTGGTGCCCAGACTACCACTACTGGCCTTACGCCACCTCTAGTTCCCCTCTCCTCTGCCTTCCCTCCGCTGCCACCCCCCACCCTGCGTGGTAATCTTGTTCAGGAGCCGGAGACCAGGGCTTGTCATCCTTCAGTATTATCTGCTCCCTGTTTTGCTTCTCAGCTGGCTGCAGAGGATCAGCTGTTTGTCCTTCTCCCTCCCACTTACTTGGCTGAAGACCTTTGGCTCGAGGTGACGCCCTCCAGCCCATCCTAGCCGCGGCAGACTGCAGAGTTCATCTTTTTCTTTTTCTTTGCGGGAGGGGTGAGGGGAACGCAGCTAGCGCTGCTGGGGGCTTACTCCGGGCTCTGTGCTCAGGGATCACTCCCAGGGGGGCTCGGGGGACCATTTGGCGTGCTGAGGATCGAACCTGGGTCTGCCACATGCAAGGCGAACGCTCTACCTACTATATTGTCGCTCTGGCCCAAAGTTCTTCCGGCTGGGAAAATATAAGTAAATATGAGTCCATTGTGTAAATATACTATTTTTTTTAATTTTCTTTTTTTGTTTGTTTGCTTTTGCTTTAGGGCCACACCCAGCTGTGCTCAGATCTTACTCCTGGCTTTTTGCCCAGGGATCGCTCCTGGCAATCAAAGCTTGCAGGGCCTTGTATCATGCCAGGCATCAAATCCTCATACAAGGCAAAAACCTTCCTCACGGCACTTTCTCTTGGACCCCTTACAACTTCTCTTTCTGACTTTGTATTTCGGTCTTAGGCCACGCCCAGTGTGCTCAGGGCTTACTCCTGGCCCTGCATTCAGGGATACTTCTGGCGGGCTCAGGGGATCACCGGGGATGCCGGGGATTGAGGCTTGACCAGGTGAGCACCCTAATCGTGGTACTATTGCTCCGGCCCCTCCTTACAACATCTTTATTCATTTATCATCAGACATGTCCTAACTGTTGAACTTAGCACTACAAGCAACATAGGTGTGCTATATCTTGTGTGTGTGTGTGTGTGTGTGTGTGTGTGTGTGTGTTTTGGGGGCCACACATGGTGGTGCTCAGGCCTTATTCCTAGCGCTCAGGGGGTCACTGCTGGAGGACTCGGAGCACCATTACCCCGGGTCAAACCCAGGCTGCCCCATTCCCGGCAAGCACCCCCCGCTGTGCTGTCTCTGAGGCCCTGTGTGTATGCTTTTGAGTTAATGTTTTGTGTTTGGGGACTTGATGTCAAGAACTAGAGTCACGGCCGCCCTCCTCTCGTACTTTTGAGTCTTCAGGCTGCTTTCCAGGAGGCTGAGTCAAACACCGTTCCCACCCACAGTGAGTGACGGTGCCGTGCGGCCTCTCCCCGCCAACACTGGCTGTTTCTGTCCTTACGCCGTGTGTCGTTCTGGCCGGCGCGAGATGACGTCTCGTTGTTTCGGGTTTGCGTTTCCCTGATAGTGGTGGCAAACGCTTTTGTATGTGCTTATCGGCAGCCACGTGGACGGACTCTTCTTGGAAGTATTCCTCTTCCTTTCCCATTTTCTGATGGGGTTTCTGCTTCACTGTCGTTGAGTTTTGTTGAGTGCCTGATATACAGTGACCGTTAGTCCTTTATATGACACGTGGGGAGGGAGTATCTTCCCCCCTTCAGTAAGATGTTTTTATCCAAGCCTGAGTTTTTCTTGCCATCCCAGAACACACCTTTATTTTTTTCTTTTTGGGTCACACCCGGTGATGCTCAAGGGTTGCTCCTGGCTCTGCACTCAGGAATTACTCCTGGTGGTGCTTAGGGGACCCTATGGGATGCCGGGGATTGACCCGGGGTTGGCTGTGTGCAAGGCAAACACCCTCCCTGCTGTACCATCGCTCAGCACCCAGAACACACTGTTATAATCCGGGCGCCCCGGGGTGTGGAGAGTTCCTCATTGTTGGCGTTCTTTGCCTTCCGAGAGCGCATCCGTGCCTGTGGCCGTCTGTGTGTTTTCACTGGGGATATTCCAGTCCCTGCCCACCTGGAGGGGTGGGGGAGGCTCCCCAGCGGTGCCCAGCTCCCCAGGCCCGCTCCTGGCAGTTCAGCCAACTGGGCCGGACTCTTGACTGTAAGAACCCGAGGATGTAGCCACCAGGGCCAGCCCAGCAATGCTCAGGGGTCTGCAGGGCGACACCCCAAGGACGACTGGACTGGCTCCTCAACCCCTTCTCCAGTTTTTCCTTCATTTCCCTTTCCGGCAGTGCCAGGAATAGAGCGTGGGTCGCCCCAGCCCCGCCCACGTTTATTCGGGCTGTTTGGTTGCTGTGGGGTGGCGGGTCTCCGTGTCAGCGAGGGTGTCCCTTGCACCTGTGGGGTTGCACATATGCGCCACTGTTGGCTCTCTTTTTTACCTTTGGGGGTCACATCTGACGATGCTCGGGGCTTACTCCTGGTGGTACTCGGGGCACCCTAGGGGATGCTGGGAATCGAACCCGGGTTGGCCGCGTGCAAGGCAAACAACGCCCTCCCCGCTGTGCTATCGCTCCAGCCCCCCGTTGGCCCTGGTTTCTGCGGACAGTATCTGCTGATCCCGGGAACAGATTTTGCATTTTCGTCAAGTCTAGTCTGTCTGGTTTTTTTCCCTTGTTGCTGATGCTTTTAATCTTGTAGCCGACAAATCACGGCAGGTCCGGTGTAATGACGCCTTCCCTTTGTTCTTCAGCCGCCGCTGTTCTGTCGGTGTCTGGTTCATTTTTAGTCCATCTGGGCGTGAGGCATTAGGTCAGGTGCTACTTCACTCCTCCTGGTGTCGATGTCCCTTGCCCCGGCGCCGTCTGTCCAAGCGACTGTCCCGTCCCTGTGAACTGGCCTCAGCCCCCGTGCCAGACGGGGAAAACCCTATTAAGCAGGGGGGGTTCTGGGACTTCCTCTTGGTCCTTATGTCTGTCCTTTTGGTCCCCAGGCCCGTCGTGCTGCCAGAGGGAGGTTCTGAGATTTGGCAGTACAGTGCTCCCCCCAGCACCCCTCATGGGCTGCCCCTTGCACTCCAAGGGTCCCTGTTCTGTCCGCCCCCACCTGCCCCCCTCTCTCACGCACACTGCACAGACCTGGCCCAAACACACCGAGTTCTGGGGGCTGGAGCGATAGCACAGCAGGGAGGGCGTTTGGCCTTGCACGCGGCCGACCCGGGTTCAATCCCCGGCATTCCCTATGGTCCCCCAAGCACGGCCAGGAGTAATTCCTGAGTGCAGAGCCAGGAGTGACCCCTGAGCATTGCCGGGTGTGACCCAAAAAGCAAAAAACTCAAAACACACCGAGGTCTTCCCCAGCTCTGTCCCCCGTTGCTCCTGTCTCCCTTGTTGGCTTCTCAGCGCCGACACCGTTGCTCAGGAGGCCTCCCCGGCCAGCTGGCCCGACCAGCCCCCCCCTCCCCCCCCCCCGCAACCCCAGGCTGGACACCAGTGCCTCGCGCCTGCTCATTCTTCTAACCACCACCACCCCCCGCCCCAGTCTGTTTCTTTGCTGGTTTGCTGATGACACTCCCACGTTGGAGGTGAGGCGAGCACCGTATCTGCCTACTTGGCGTGCCGCCGGGACCTGGCACATGCTAAGTGCTCACTTAAATGTTTGCATGGCCCCTCGAGACTCACCGCCCCATTGCTCACCATTCGTGGCCCTCATTTCAGATTCCAAACCAGACAGGCGGATTGACTTTCCTGGCCGAGGTAGCACCCCCCCAGGCAGACCGTTCACTGGGGTTCGGACAGTGGGGTCACGTGGTATCCACAGGGCCCCGAGGCCATCAGGCAGCCTGGAAGGGCTGTGGACAGAGGGGAACCCCCGAGCGTATCTCACGATCCGTTGTAGAGTAAATACGGCAGAAGCTCAGGCTAGAAGCATCTTTAGTCTGCGGGAAGGCAGGTTTTAGCCCCATTCACGAGGATACAGGTGATCAATTCTGAAAATAAGAACCGTGGCCAAAGAGATTGGGCTGGGGCTCAAATGCATGTCTTGGGACTGGAGATACATAGCACAGCGGGGAGGGCGCTGGCCCTGCACACAGCCAACCATGGGTTGATCCCCGGCACCCCATATGGTCCCCTACTACGCACTGCCAGGAGTTGTTTCTGGGTGCAGAGCCAGGAGAAACCCCTGAGCACCGCTGGCAGAAACAAACCAACCACAAAATTATGCGTGCCTAAGCCTGCAGCCATTCCCGGGTTAGTTCCTGGCAGCGCTCTCCCCCAGAGCACTGCCAAAGTGGCCCCGGGGCTCTGTAGCATCTCTGGACCCGAGCAGAGCTGTCTCCTCGGCCTGAGCATTGAAACACTGGCTTGGTTGATGGATAATCACTGGGAGTAGCCCCTGGGACTCCTGAGGAGAAAGGACCTCCACTACCCCCACCAGACACACACACACACACACACACACACACACACACACACACACACACTGCACAAAAAATAAACCATGGCACCTAGTGCCAAGTATAATGCTTAGCATTAGCTTGCAAATGTCTGTCGAACCATCGCATGGTCAATTTGGTGGAAGTTAGAGCATCGCTAGTCAAAAGCAGGGAAGAAAGGGAGGACGAAGCCTCCAGGGGGGCCCTTCTGGGAGGAGGGGGACTCCTCGGCTGGCAGTGAGGTCCGCCCGACACGTCCCATCTTTCTTCTGGATGGATTGGAAGTCTGGTCTCCCGGCAGCGTGCTGAGCTAGGCACGGCTGCCCCACCGCCCGCCGTTCCTCATCGCTGTATATCGAAGACCGTCAGGAAAAGCATGAGATTGTTTGTAGCTTTTATTGATTTTTTTTCTTGGCCTTTAACTCCGTGGGTAAGAGACAGACGCGTTCTGAATGGGAGATGGCGCAGGCCGCCTCTAGACCTCTCCCAGCCCATCTGCTGCGTCTCTGACGCCCCCCGCCCTTCCTCGGTCCTCAGTTCTGGGGGCTTCGGGATCTGCAGGTCAGCCCGAGCCGGTGTGTGTCAATGACGCAGGTTTTATGCAGCGGCACTCCCTGCCCCTGTTGTATGGGAAGGAGACAGCGATGCTTCTGCATGGGAACAGCCTGATTCTGTTGTTCCGAACTCGGGGCGGCCGCGAAGGACACGCTCGTCTCTAAAGAGCAGTTTATCAGGAACGTTCTTGGCAGCTGAGCTTTGAATGTCCGAGGTCGTGGCTGTCTGGGGGCTGGGTGGGGGGGCTGGTGTCGGGCGGTTTGTGTTTGCTTGGGCTGGACTTTGAGGGGGTGCTGGGTAGCGTGATGACGCTGGCTAGGGACCCGCAGTCTGCCAGGCCCCTGTGCAGTGGTGTCGCCCGCTCACAGCTGTGTGTTTTCCGGTCCAAGGGATAGTCTCTGTGCTGTTACAAGAGTGATTTTGCCTCTTTATGGAGCTTGGAGTCAACCAATTCTAGATTTCTCTTTAGTTCAGTTTTTTCTTTTCTTTTCTTTTTTTTAAATTTTAGTTTTTGGGACACACCTAGTGGTGCTTAAGTCAGACTTGACTCAGGAGTCTCTCCTGCTAGGGCTCGAGGAGGCATCTGGGGTGCGGGGGATCGAACCCAGGCCCGCCACAAGCCAGGCAAGTGCCCGAGCCCTGCTGTTAGGTGAAGGTGCCGGCGTTCATCTCCCAGGGCCATCCGCGTATTAGGCCTTCAGCACCCTACAGCGAAAATCGCCAGCTGGGCCCGTGTCTGCTGACATGAAGCTGCCTTGTCCCTTCTGTGTCCCGTCCAGGCCCTTGGGAACCGCATTGAACGTGGCGTGCGCATGCGTTAGGCTGACCTGCTCTACGACGGGGCGGGCAGGTGCTTTCTCGTCTGTTTTTGCTGGTTTGTGGGGGACTGAGAATGCCAGAGTTCAGCGTTTTCCAGGACAAACAACCGCTTTCTGGGATGTGGAACTCCAATTTTTTTTTGCGGGGGTCACACCCAGCAATAGTCAGGGCTTACTCCTGGCTCTGTGCTCAGGAATCACTCCTGGCGGTGCTCGGGGGACCCTCGGGGATGCCGCTCTGGACCCTGGGGTGTGGGACTCTGAGCCATCCATCCCATAATGGCTTCTGCGTTAGAGTGGACCCAGAACTCGCTCACGGCGATGACTGGGTTATTCTCGGTGGCGGCTTTCACTCTGCAGGACGCGCGGCAGCGTCTGACACACTTGCTGACCTGACCCCACAGACAGCCGGTGATGCAGGATAGCATGCGACGATGCCAGCCAGGGGCCCTGCGGGACATCGGCAGGTATTGGTGGGCCTGAGGGGGCGCCCACTCGGCTGAGGATCTGGGAGGCGCCACTTCAACCCAGCCCCATGCCTGATGCCCCCAGCTCCTAATGCCCAGGGCCCCGAGGTGAGCCCTGGGCCCTACGCGGGCCGATGGCGCCAGGCCTCTGTGTTAGCCAGCAGCGCACAGCGGCTGCATCCCCCAGACCCCGTCACGCACGGCCTGGCCGCGGCTTGGGGGGCCGCGGGCTGCACAGCGTCTGGTATTCTACGCGGCTCAGCTCCCCGTGGACGCCTGAGTCTGCGAGAGCTGCGCGCCTGGGGCCGCGCTTGGCCTGTCCCGAGTGTTGGCGTGTCCCTCCCTGAGGAGGGGGGAACCCACAGGGGTCCTGGTTTTGCCCACGGCCTGGGCCTTCGAGGGCCTTGTACACGCACCCTCACCGCATCCTTACAGACCAGTCCCGACCTCCCCTTGCCCTCTGACCATCTGTGTCTCCGTTTCCCGCGAGTAGACGAGGCGTGTCGCGGCGGGCTGTGAGGAGGAGGGAGGCGGTGATTTGGCCGACGCGGCTTCCCTGCTGCAGTGCGCTCTCGGCCCTGGGGCTGGCCTCTAGTCTGGGCCCCCCCGAGTGTCCCGCCCGCTCCGTGTCAGAGCGCGGTTGGGGCGTCGCTTCCCTGGGGTGAGTCTGACCGGCCGTCTGGGGACCGTCCAGCCCTGGGCGGCGTCTGTGAGCGGACACCCTGCCAAGCCGCCAGCTGAGGACGCCGGAGCCTCCAGGGCGCCCCACCCCCCCGCGTGGCCACAGCGGACACCACACTTCCTGGGGGTCCCCTGCACCCAGCTCCCGCCTCCACCCCCTCCTCTGCTTGGACCTGCAGCTCCCGGGACCCCAGGGCGCAGGTGCAGGGGGGCTCACGCGGACAGGGAACACGGGCCTGGGGCCAGCTGTCCACCCGACCAGCTCTGCGGCCCAGGAAGCGCGGTGAGAGGTTTCCACCGGGAGGGTGGCCCCTCCTGCCCGGCTGGGGTCGCCCGGGCCCCTCCCCTCGCCACTGCCCCGTGTGACCTCTGCCCCGCCCCCGCTCAGCTGCTACTTCACCAGCTGTAGCGAAATGAATCTATACCGGAGCTGGATATACCTCCAGTGAATAGAAAATATTTAGGCTTTGAAAACTGCTTTTTTTTTTTTTTTTTTTCTTTTTGGGTCACACCTGGCGATGCACAGTGGTTACTCCTGGCTCTGCACTCAGGAATCACCCCTGGCCGTGCTCAGGGGACCATATGGGATGCTGGGATTTGAACCCGGGTCGGCCGCGTGCAAGGCAAACGCCCTACCCGCTGTGCTATCTCTCCAGCCCCTGAAAACTGCTTTTTAAGAAGCTGAATTTACATAAGAATATATACAGGTATAAGCAAAAAAAAAAAAAAAAAAACCTGGGCTGGAGCGACAGCACAGTGGGGAGGGCATTTGCCTTGCACGCGGCCAACCCGGGTTCGATTCCCAGCATCCCATAGGGTCCCCTGAGCACCGCCAGGAGTAATTCCTGAGTGCAGAGCCAGGAGTGACCCCTGAGCATCGCCGGGTGTGACCCAAAAAGAAAAAAAAAAAGAATATATACAGGTATAGTCTTTCTCTCTCTCTCTCTCTCTCTCTCTCTCTCTCTCTCTCTCTCTCTCTCTCTCTCTCTCTCACACACACACACACACACACACACACACACACACACACACAGAGTTTGAAGACGACTCTATTTTCCTGTTGGCAGTGGGAACGGTTGAGATGGGACTTTGCCAGCCTTGCCCCAAGGGGACCGTGGCCGTCGGAGCCTCTGTCTTAGTGCCAGGGTGACGGCACAGCAGGCCGGCGCTTGCCTTGCACACGGCCGACCCCGGGCCCCAGCAGGAGGGACTCCTGAGCACTGGCCCAGCGAGCAGTCATGCTCGCATAGCAAAACATTGATCTCAACTGCAGATGCTGAGTGGACGCAAAGGCCCCCTCCTTCCCTGCGCTCGGCTATTTCCACGGTGAGCACTGGCTGGGAGCATCCAGGCAGTGCTCACCCCCGTTTCAGTGCTGATGCTCGCCGGGTGCAGTGCTGCAGTGGGGCGGGCCGGACCCTGGGCAGCAGAGCCCCTGGGCTCGGTGGCGGTGCTCTCGGGCCTGCGGGTGCGCTGAGCCCCCCAGCTGCAGGCTGCGGGGTCTGGTCCCCCCTCAGGTGGTGGCCGGTGCCCAGCTGCGGGCTTTGGGCTCACAAGTCTCAGGCTGCCTCGGCTGCCCCATCCCCTCACTCTCCCTTGGGGGTCCCATTCCAGCCCCCCAGGTGCTCTGGGTGGTCCCTCCGGAAGTCCCCTTTGGCTGTCTCCTTGCTTGTCACCTGCTCGCTCTGGCGCGGGTCTCCAGAGGGTTCCTGCTTCTGGATCTTGAGGAAATTTGAGTCTTTCAGGGCTGCCCCCCCTGCCCCTCTGGCTCTGCCCTGCCCCGGGCACGGTGCTGCCCCCTCTTCGCTTCTGAGCCCTCCTCTGCCTGGCACTGCTGCTCTGGGGTCTTCCCCGAGCTCCCCCCACTCCCTGCGGCGTTGGTGACCTTCCCTGCAGCCCGGGACCCCCTGACCTTGTCACCAGCCCACGCCTCTGCCCACGCATCTCTCCTGGTGTCCGGAGGAGGTAGGAAACGGGAACGGGGCGTCTGTCTCCCGGGACTCCCTCTTCCCTCTCGAGTTTGTCTCACTCCTGGTTCACTGCACGTCTGGAACTTTGTCTTGCTCACCCTGACTTCTCGAGGCCCCGGCCAGCAGATTTGCTCAGACCACATCCAGTTTGTCAGGGTCCTCCCTGTGACTGGCCTGAGTCCAGGGCTTGGTTTCTTTTTCCTTTTTTCCTTTTTTTTTTTTTTTTTTTTTTTTTGCTTCTTGCATCACACCCAGCGATGCACAGGGGTCACTCCTGGCTCTGCACTCAGGAATTACCCCTGGCGGTGCTCGGGAACCCTATGGGATGCTGGGAATCGAACCTGGGTCGGCCGCGTACAAGGCAAACGCCCTCCCTACCCGCTGTGCTATCGCTCCAGCTTGGTTTCTTTAAAGCTCTAAAGAGCGGCTGGAATAAGAACTGAGTGCGGGAAGGAGGTAAAGGGACAAAGATGAACCTCCCAGCACCTGCACTCAAAGCATAATGCCCAAAAGGAGAGAGGGAGAGAGAAGGAGAGAGAGAGACAGAGACAGAGAGACAGGGGTCAGAGAGATGGTGCAACTGAGAGGGCACTTGCCTTGCACACAGCCAGCCTGGGTTCGATCCCTGGCATCCCGTAAGGTCCCCTGAGCACCGCCAGGAGTAACCCCTGAGCATTTCCAGGTGCGGCCCCAGAATTAAACACAAACAAGGTCTAAATAGATTTTCCCAGAAGCACAGCTCCTCCAACATCCAACATTTTATGTGCTTCCAGACACATAAAACAAGAGCAAGAACAAACCACGGAAAGCCTTCGGCCTTTCTTCTTAGCAGGGGAGTGCCCGGAGGTCACACCCAGCAGTGCTCAGAGCTCACTCCCGCTGCTGTGCTCAGGGCTCACTCCTGCCGCTGTGCTTAAGGGGCTATGTGTGGTGCTGGGGTCAGCCTGGCGTCAGATGCCCGCATGCTGAGTGCCTTCATACCATCTCACTCCACATTCAAAAGAACAAAAGCAACCGGTGCTGGCGTGGATGCGGGGGAAAAGGGACGCTCCTTCACTGTTGGTGGGACATTGAATGCCGACAGGTCGGAAAACAATGTGGACAATCCTTCAAAAACTAGAAATTGAGTTTCCATAGAACCCCGCAATACCACTTCTGGGAATATATCCCGAGAATGCAAAAAAGCACAGTAGAAATAATATCTGCACCTGTATGTTCATTGCAGCACTGTTCACAATTGCCAAAATCTGGAAACAACCTGAGTGCCCGAGAACAGACGACTGGTTAAAGAAACTTTGGTACATCTACACAATGGAATACTATGCAGCTGTTAGGAGAGATGAAGTCATGAAATTTGCTTATAAGTGGATAGACATGAAGAGTATCATGCTAAGTGAAATGAGTCAGAAAGAGAGGGACAGACATAGAGGGACTGCACTCATTTGTGTAATATAAAATAACATAATATGAGACTGACACCCAAGTTCAGTAGACACAAGCCCAGAAATATTGCCCCATAGTTGGCAGCCGGCCTCATGAACTGGGGAGAAGGCAGCTGGAATAGAGAAGGGATCACTGAGTCAATGATGGTTGGAGGGATAGTTCCGGATGGGAGATGCGTGCTGAAAGTAGATAAGGGACCAAACATGATGGCCTCTCAGTAACTATATTGCAGACCATAATGCCCAAAAGTAGAGAGAGAATGCGGGGGAAATTGTCTGCCATGGGGGGAGGGGGAGGGTTGGGGGGTGTATACTGGGGACATTGGTAGGGGGGAATGTGCACTGGTGGAGGGATGGGTATTTGATTGTTGTATGACTGAAACTCAAACATGAAAGCTTGTACCTGTAACTCACAGTGATTCAGTTAAAAAAAAAAAAGAGTGTGTTCTGCTGGGCTCGGCTGCCCTGGCTCCTTCCTTCTGTGTCTCGTGGGACAAGACAAGGGCTCTGTGCTGTGACATCAGACTTCCTGCTGCCCGGCTCCTGCAGGCCTGCCAGGCCCCGCCCCATCTTCCAGATTCAGGCCCCCTTGCCTGCTCCCTTCGGAAAACCTCGATGGCGCGTGTTCTGCCAGCTCCTGCCTTCCCGTGGCTCCAGCCCTGGTTCCCGCAGAGCAGAGCTTCCCAAGCTACCTCCTGGCCTCCGCCTTATCAGGGGAAAAAAAATAAGAAAACCAATCTCTCAGCGTGCCCTGGAAATCTATTTCTTTTTTGCTGTTGTTTGTTTGATTTGGGGGTCACACACCCAGGGATGCTCAGGGCTTACTCCTGGCTTTGGACTCAGGAATCAATCCTGGCAGTGCTCAGGGGCCCCATGCGGGATGCTGGAGATGGAACCCGGGTCAGCCGCACTCAAGGCAAGTGCCCTACCCACTGTTACTAGCGCTACAACCCCGGATCTACCTCATTTAAGTCAACCAAGTATTCCCGGGTTGCACCTGAGGCTGCTACAGCCCCGGATGGTTCCAGCGCCCCCTGGCGAGGAATGGGGATACTGCCACCCTTGGAACGCACAGGTTCCAAGATTGGCCGAAGATTCAAGTCTGGACATTTCTCGATGGCACCTTGGCACGCTGGCCTCAAGGGTGACTTTCTTGCTTTTCTAATGGCCATGTCGTGTGTCTCTGCCTTTGCCGTCTCCCTGGGGGCTCTTAGCCACCCTGTCAGCGTGACGATCCTCATGTTCAAGTCTGGCTCTGAGCCGCTCCTTTCTTCTCTTCCTGCAATGCGCGTGTGTGCCCTCCCAGCCTCGTGTGCGTGCCTGTGCCCGCTGGCAGGCTCTGCCACACGCTCCTCTGCCTGCCAAAGGACTCGCTGGCCACCGTGGGAAACCTGAAGCATGCTGAGGAGCCCAGGAAAACGAAATTCCCTTGGGATCCCGCGACCTCCGGATAATCACCAGTAAAATGTTTCAGATCTTCTGCTGGTCGTTGTGTTTGTCTGCAAAATGGGCTCATAGAGTTTGCTGTGCATCTTTACTCCAAAAGCCAGGCGCAGTCTCCAGGAAGCGGCTCTCCACCACACAGCGTGTCTGTCGCCTCTGGCCCAGAGTGTCGCATCTGGCAACACCTCTGGGTCACACCCCGGGTGCCCTGGTGCCCCTGTGCCCCCCTCCTGGGGGGTTTTCTCCATGGTGGCCTTGAGTATGTCTCCCTGAGGAGCACGGTTCTATGCAGAAGTCTGAGAGAGGAGAGAGATACATGCGAGGCCCCTGTGAGAAACCACACTCTCCGGGGTGGGAGGTGTGGGCAGCTAGGCTGGAGCCCCCCCAATGCTCTGAGTGCTATTTGGGGCACCCTAGGCAGCACGGGGCCCGGCGGCGGTGCTGGAGGGGAGGCACTCGGCCTGTCACTTGAGCCCCATCGCTGGCCCTTGGGCGCATCCGAAAGTTTCGTCATTGGCATCTTCCTCTCTCCAGCCTTCTCTCACTCTGACTTGTTGGCTTTAGCCAGAGCAGAGGACCTCAGGAGGGAGTGGCTTGAAACTACCCGCTCTCAGCTGCCGGGCTGTGCTCGCGGGAGGTTTGGGGTGGGGCCCCCCAAACGTGCCCCTTCCCGCTTCCAGCTGCATCAGCAGTGCCCATTGGTTCTAGCGGGCTCCCCCGGCCTCAGCTTCCTTCCCTCCCAGCCTCCTGCGAAAGTTCCAGCCCTCGGAAGAATCTGGGCTCACCTTCATCTGAGCAAACCCCTTCGTTTTTTTGGTTGGTCCGGTTGGTTTGGGGGTTACTCCTGGCTCTGTGATCACCCCCGGCAGGGCTCACGGGACAGAACGCAATGCCGGGGATGGACTCCACGAGTGCATGGCACGCGCCTGGGCGCCCACACTCTCCCTGGCCAAGCCCCTTACCCTGGTCAGGGGCAAATACAGACTTTGCCGATACGGGCACATGCTGAGACGCCAGGGACTCGGGCTGCCAACCCCATTGCAGCCGTCTTCTGTTCCGGGGGGTCACGTGTGAAAATGATGTACACGGGGGTTTGCATGCATCAAGGGGGGGTACTGTCAGGACAGGGGGCGCAGACAGGAAACCAGGCTGTCGCTGAGCCGTGGCGGGGAGAGGCTGGGAAACGGCTTCATCCCGCCGGAGAGCACGGCAGAGCCCGTTTGCTCTCCGCCTTCCTGGTGGCCTTATCCGTCGGGATCTCTCTCACATCTTCTCTCTTCTTTCTCTTTTTTTCTTTTGTGGGTGGGGAAGGACACACCCCATGGAGCTCAGGGGTTACTCCTGACTCTGCACTCAGGAATTACTCCTGGCAGTGCTCAGGGGACCGTGTGGAATGCCGGGGATCGAACCCGGGTCAGCTGCACGCAGGGCAAGCGCCCTGCCTCTGTGCTCTCGCTCCAGCCCCGTTCTCTCTACTCTTCCAGCACGTTTCCCACGATTTCTCCGTGTCGCGTTCACCTTAAGCCGTGAGCGCTGGGGCTGGTCCGTCGCCAGAGGCGGGTGTTCACCCCTGCGTGTTCTGACTGTTGTCCATCCTGAGAGCAGACGGGGGCTCTGCCTCCCGGCCCCCCACAGCTGACCTCACACTCATCCTTGTGAATAAGTGTGAGGTGAGGGTCCTTTGGTACGACGCGTTCCGTGGCCAAGAGCCGTCTCCCCCGCAGAGGGACAGAGAGACGGGCGGGAGGGGGGGGGCACAGACTGAGGGTCAAAACAGCCACTTTCTTTCAGGACCGAATGGCCCATAGAGGCAGCTTGAGGTGCAGGACTGCGCGTGGGTCGTTCACAGAGGAAAAGCGTTTTGATGGAGGCAGGTCTCTTGGGGGGAGTAACTCGAGGAGATGCTTTGTCTGAGGCTGTACTGAGAGATGCGCTCAGAGACAACAAGCAGCTATATTGCTTTTCTCCTTCCCTTGCTGCTAACACATAGTAAACGATCAAGTTTACTTGTTATTAAGGTTCGCAGTTCCTTGAATGAACACAATAAGACATAGAGATTCTGAAACTTAGCATCTGGGCTCCGGGGACAAGGCTGGCTGGCTCTTACCTTAACTCCCAGACTAAGTCCTCAGGCTGATGTAGCTTTCCTCTCCCCAGGGGGGTCCTGTCTTTTTGGTCATATGGCTTGTATCAAGACTCTGCTTTATGAATTCTAGACCGTCTAATTTCCAAGCCAGGGTGGCTTTGCTGCTTGCCCTGGGTCCATCCAGGGATCCCTCCGCGACCCAGCGTTTTGGGGTGTGAGGGACTACAGCAACTGAAGTCAGTAATTGTGACGGATGCCCAGGAGTAGGTATATTTCAGAGTCTATTAGCTCCTAAATTGTAGGAGCATAGCATTAACAGTCTTTCTGTGTTTAAGCGAAGAACGTTGCCCTATAGTAAAATATGAAAAGGTTATAGAGAAAAAGAAAGCAAATCACTGCTATTACTGCCACTGTCATCCTGTTGCTCATCAATTTGCTCGAGTGGGCACCAGTAACGTCTCCATTGTGAGACTTATTGTTACATTTTTTGGCATAGCGAATACGCCACGGGTAGCTTGCCAGGCTCTGCCGTGCGGGCGGGATACTCTCGGCAGCTTGCCGGGCTCTCCGAAAGGGGCAGAGGAATCGAACCCGGGTCAGCCGCATGCAAGGCGAACGCCCTGCCGCTGTACTACAAATACAAAAAAATCCAGAGTCGGCAGAAGGTTTGACTTCATAAGTAACAAGCCTGACTTGGGGGAGTTAGTAGCTAACAGGAGGGGTAAAGCACAAAGAAAAGGTTAAAGATAAACTCGGGAGGCTAGGGGTGCTCGTAGGAGCACTGTAAGCTTCCCGAGGTGGGGAGAGGAAAAAGGGCAATTTGCTGACAAAGCCTAGAGCACCTAGCTTAGCACCCAACAATCCTGCTCCCCCCTGTTCCTTCCTGCCCGGGAAGCCCACCCTAACCCAGGGCCTCTCACTCCGCCGCCTCCACCAGCACCTCACCGCCCTGTCCCGGGGCTCCGCCCACACCCCCGTTTCCGGGCTTCTTCCCCCCCACCCGGCTCCCACTGGCTCTGCGCTCACACCTGTCACAAGAGCCGGGTCTCCCGTCTGAGTGATGCCAAAGGCTTTCCCCAGAGTGTGTCCGATTTCACCGTGAAAGGGGCCTGCGGCCCAAATATAGATTTCTTTCAGATGTCGGGGTTCTGGGTAGCGTTTGTTCCCTTTCATAGCTCCCAGGTTGATTTTTTCCCCCTTTGACAAAATCTTCCGATGGAGGAGCTGTTCGCGTGTGTGTTCCTGGCGGGTGGGCCCGGCGGCCCGCAGTGCCCCCCACCGATGCCTGGATTCCGGGGCTCACCTGTGCGGCCCGGCCCGGCCCGGCGAGGTGGGGTAGCCGAGGCTGCTCTGGACCGGCACCCCCCCGTGTACAGACACCGGGGCGTAGCGCTCGCCTCGGGAGAGAACAGGAAGTGATATTTGCTGAGTCCTTACGTAAGCTTGAGAAAGTGCCACTGGTGTAGGTTAAGGCAGGAGAACCTGAAAGCTGAGTCTCTCTTGGCCCCGCGGAAGCTTCCGGAGCATCTCCTCGATCCCTGCCAGCGCCTCGCCCGTGTCTTCTTGGAGGGACGAGCTGTTGAATGTCCAGAGAGGCCTTCAGGTGCGTCTCACTGCAGCAGAAGCCGCCCCCGAGGGTAGCTCCTCACCCCACCCACTGCCATGGAGCTGGGGCCGGAGCATCAGCACAGCAGGGAGGGCGTTTGCCTTGCACACGGCCAACCCAGGTTGGATCCCCAGCAGCCCTGTGGTCCCCTGCGCACTGCCAGGAGTCAGCCCTGAGCACAGAGCCAGGAGTCATCCCTGAGCACAGAGCCAGGAGTCAGCCCTGAGCACAGAGCCAGGAGTCAGCCCTGAGCACAGTCAGGAGTCAGCCCTGAGCACAGAGCCAGGAGTCAGCCCTGAGCATAGAATCAGGAGTCAGCCCTGAGCACAGAATCAGGAGTCATCCCTGAGCACAGAGCCAGGAGTCATCCCTGAGCACAGAGCCAGGAGTCAGCCTTGAGCACCGCCAGGTTGGTCACGAAACAAAACCGCTGTTGCGCCAATGTGAGGCGGCAGAGGGAGGAGTACAGAGCCCACCCAGCCCACCCAGCCCCCCGGTCACTGCGAGGCCGTCTCTGCTGGCCGCAGACACTCATTTTCACGCAGCCAAGTCTCCGGCCAGAGATGCTCTCAGGCCCTGGCCGGCCGTTCAGCGAGGCGTCGGCCGCAGGTTGGGCCGTTTCCCTGCACGCTCCTGGGCCGCCCCGTCTGTGCTGAGCTCCGAGGTGCTTTCCCGGGAACTCCAGTGTCGGCGACTCTGCGTGAGGAGACCGAGACGGGCGCCCAGGGACAGGTGAGAGGCCGGCTGTCAGCCTGACTCGCCTCCCGCTTCTCCGTGGGACAGAGGCCGTGTCTCGGGAGAAAGGCGCTGCCGCCTGGCCGGCGGGGACGGGGACGGCGCTGGATGAGACGCGTGGGGGGAGCAGGAGAAGGGAGTGGGGTGTCACGAGGGGCCGCCCCACCGGCAGGTCCGGCCCTGGGGAGGCCCCTCCCTCAGCACCCAGAGCAGGAAGATGAGTCTCCACTGCCGGCCCGGCCCGGCGGGCATGAGGGGCCGCCAGCAGCCCCCAGCTGCGTGGCCGTGGGTGCCTGCTGAGGAGGGGGCAGGGAGGTGGTGACAGAGGCCTGTCTGGGCCCCGTCCGGGCCTTGCTGGCACCTCCTCAGCCAGCACGTCGCCCCCTGGCGGGAGCATCTTCTGCCCACCCAGTCTGGGCCCGTCAGAGCCGCCCAGACCCTCGGCACTCACCGTGGGACCAAGAGCCCCTCCCGGCCCCTGGCCCCTGCCCCTTTGCCTCTCCCTGAATCAACAGAGGCTTCCAGAGAAACCAGGAGATGAGCGAGAGCACTGCCGCAGGCTCCCTTCTTTAGCCTCTCCCCACTCCTTTTATTTATTTTTTTTGTTTTGTTTTATTTTGGTTTTTTTGGACCACACCCGGCGAAGCTCAGTGCTTGCTCCTGGCCCTGCACTCAGGAACGACTCCTGGCAGTGCTCGGGGGACCCTGTGGGATGCCAGGGATGGAACCTGGGCAGGGCACGTGCAAGGCTAGGGCGCTACCCACTGCCCCTCACTCCTTTATTTGATGAAGAGAGTGACATTTTTTTCCATCCCTTCAAAGCAGCACTTTCTAAATCAATCAGGGGCTTCCGCCTAGACGAGACCCGAGTGGCCGCACACAGACGGCCCCTCCGTTCCTGAACTCGCATGATCCCAGAGGCCCAGCAACTACTTCCAGCACCCAGCGGCTTCTTGCAGAAATGCCTCCAGACTGTGAACTAAGCTACGGCCCCATGCCGCCCCGGAGGGGAAAGGTTTTTCTCTCTCGGCCTTTCCTTTCGCCCACGGCATGGTGACCATCTTGTAGACCCCACTAAACAGAGGTGCAAGCTTGCAGTGATGCAACTTCTGGCACAGATTTCTCTGGACTTAATTACTAAATACCAGAAATCCAAAACCGACCTCATACGCTCTTCATTCTCAGCAATGGAAAACAAATTATCAAATGATGCCTTTTCAGCAGGTCTGATTGTTGGGGGAAAATTCCAAATAATCATAGCGAGTTTCTGTTGAAATATTGAATGTAAGCAAAGTAAAGAGAGAGTAAAGTGAAAATCATCAGCTACACAGGCAGGGGAGGGTGGGATGGGAGGTGTACTGGGGTTCTTGGTGGTGGAACATGTGTGCTGGTGAAGGGATGGGTGTTGGATCATTGTATGACTGAAACTTAAATCTGAAAGCTTTGTAACTTTTCTCATGGTGATTCAATTAAAAAAAAATTAAAATAGAGGCTGGAGTGATAGTATAGTGGGTTGGGTGTTTGCCTTGCATGTGACCGACCCAGGTTCTGATTCCCAGCATCCAATATGGTCCCCTGAGCACCGCCAGGAGTAATTCCTGAGTGCAGATCCAGGAATAACCCCTGTGCATCACCAGGTATGACCCAAAAAAGGTAATAAATAAATAAGTAAATAAATAAATAAATAATTTTAAAAATAAAAAAAATCAATCAGGGGCCATGTGAGTGTGCATGCATGCACACAAGATTCCCATAGTGCAGAGGCAGAAGGGGCTGGAGCGATAGCACAGCGGGTAGGGCGTTTGCCTTTCACGCGGCCGACCCGTGTTTGATTCCTCCGTCCCTCTCGGAGAGCCAGGCAAGCTACCGAGAGTATCGTGCCCTCACGGCAGAGCCCAGCAAGCTCCCCGTGGCGTATTGGATATGCCAAAAACAGTAACAACAAGTCTCACAAGTCTCACAATGAGAGACGTTACTGGTGCCCACTCGAACAAATCGATGAGCCACGGGATGACAGTGACAGTGACAGAGGCAGATGAGTCTTTTTCACCACTATCGCAGTTAGAAAAAACAAACAAACAAACAAACCATAGCTGCTTCTGTTAGAAATGATCTCTCCAAGACCCTGCTGCGCCTTCCAGCGAGACTCGCCTTACGGCACCGAGACCTCCAGCTCCCCGGGCCCCGATGGCTCCTCGGCCCCTGACCTCCCCCGAGCCCCGGCCCTGCTGCTGCTGCTGCTCTGGCATCTAACCAGGTTGTGCTGTGATTTATGTGTTTATCTGGGAGCGTCTCTCTCCAGAACTGGCCTTCGCGCCCCTCCGGGGCAGGCCCGGCGTCCATCCGTCTTCATAAGGCCAGCACAGGCCGCGGCCGGGCAGCAGATTCCCAGTCATGTTTGCGGAGAGACAGATGCCACAGCACTCCCCGAGTTTAAATGCCGCGTCGACGCGGTTCCGCCCTACTCGCTAATAGAAGCCAGAGCACTTTATATTAATCATTATCCTATTATCGGAATAGATATTTCCTCCATCCGCCGGCTATTCCAGGCTTATTATAGGTATCTGTGGACTGAACCCTCACTGCAAGCCTCCAAATGGCTTCAGTCGCGGCCCTGTTGTCGAGAAAAGGAAACAGATCTTTAGACGGGGGAAAGGAAGCAATTTGCACAAGGTCTCACAGCTAATAAAACCCACACACGGGATCATACATGATGAGAAGATGATTTAAAACATCTTCTTGTAAGACATGCTTTACATACGCTTCTGAGATTTGTTTTTTTCTCAGCTAAAGTATTATTTCTGTGATTAGTGGACTTGAGGCCAAGTCCATGACGTGCGGTGAGGCCAGATCACAGAAACCCTCATTCTGACTTGAAACACTCTCCAGTGAAACGATGAGGGAAGGATAGAAAATATTCTCATTTAATTGGCCAGACGGTGCACCCCATACTATCTTATTTACCAGTTTATCATGGATGACATTTTATGTGTCTTAGATTTTTTTTTTGTTTGTTTCTTTCTAATGAACTTGTTAAATCATACAAAGGAATGTTACTTTCTTGGACATACTTTTAGCAACATTAAAGCATTGAACATTGAGTGTTACATGAATCCCATCCACGAGGGTGGCAGAGAGCCCAACTCAGGGCACAAATGCAGTTTTGGTGCCAGTAGCTAGTGCCTGGGAAACGAAGCAAGTGACGACGCTGTCGAATGGAGCTTTCCGTGGCTGCGGGAATATGTGGTTTGCACTGTCCGTGGGGTGGGTCCCCGGAAGCACGACTGGACTCTCCAAGGCACCTACACATTGGGAGGAATAAACTATTTTTATTTCATTTTAATTCATTTAAAATTAAGTTTGAGACAGTTTAGAGGCTTCGGTATCAGACCATACAGAAAATCCCAAAGGAGGTCCTGGCAGACGCGAGCCCAGATAATTCGCTTTACCTCTGTGTTCCGTTATCTCCCCGGCACAGGCGTCCCCAGGTCAGAGATGAGAGGCCAGAAGGAAGTAAATCTGAATCCACATCGCATCCTCTTAGATCCCTGGTGGTGACTCTGGATTAAATTTGGGTCTTTGGAGCTGGAGTGATAGTATAGCGGGGGAGGGCGTTTGCCTTGCACGTGGCCCACCTGGGTTCAAGCCCCGGCATCCCAGATGGTCCCCTGAGCACCGCCAGGAGTGATTCCTGCGCGCAGAGCCAGGAGTAACCCCTGAGCATCGCCAGGGATGGCCACAAACAAACAAAAAAAAAATTCCTGCTCGAAGGTGTGCCACAGAGATAAGTACAACGGGCAGGGCCCTGGCGTTGCACGAGGCAGACCCAGGTTCAGTCCCTGGCACCTGACCCCACCTACGCACCACTCCACTCCACTGGGTGTGGCCTAAAAGCTGAAAGTCAAAACCAGCTCTTCTCTCCCATCATCCCAGCACACAGGAGAGGCGAGTTCCTTCCTTCATCTCTGAGGGTCCGGCCCCCTCTCTCCGGTCCAGTGCGGGCTCTCAGCCCTTCTCCTCAGAAGACCTCGGAAGCCAGGGCGGCCCTGTGGGGGTCGTGTCTAACCACAGTTCTGCAGGCTGTGGTCAGCCGCGGTGTGGCCAGGCTAGACCGAGATCTCCCTTCTCTTACAATAAGTGTTACGCTGTGCATTTTCCTAGAAGATGTTCTGTGTTATGCCTCTCTGATGATACGGACATCATTTCACATTCTCGTGCAATTAAGAAACACTCTTGTTGGTGTTTCTGTTGCTTTCATCAGCACTCTGTGTGTTTGTTTGTTCCCTTTTGAAAAGCAGGCTGGCTTGGGCCAGAGGGAGAGTGCAGAGGTTAAGACCCCTGCCTTGCATGCAGCCAGACCAAGAATCTCCCCAGGACATGTATGGTCCCTGAGCACAGAGCCAGGAGTAGGCCCTGAGCACAGCCAGGGGTGGCCCCGAAATAATCAACAGAGTCGCACTAGCTGCTGAGTTCCTGTCATTTTGGCGTATGTTTCAGTGTTTCAGTTCAGTATTTTCCCAGACCGTCGTTTCGTTTCTGCTCTGGTCTCTGCTGATGGCTTTCCCTGGCTTCCAGGGCTTTCTCTCATTGATCGTTTTTGGATCTTCTTGAGAGGTTTATGCTTCGTTCATTGTTTTTGTGCTCGTTTAATCAAGAAGACATCCAGGAACAAGAATTCCCGTCTGTATGACAGCAGCTGCCTCACAAGGCCTCGTGCAAACTCTTCTCGCTGTGGATGGCTGAACAGTGTCTGACTTCGCTTGCCCACTGGACCCAAGAGTTCTCTGTGGATGTATGCATTTTAGTTTCCAAACTTATTTATTTGTGGCACTGCTGCATTATGCAGTGAAATAGTTGTCTGTACAGTTTCTGGTTCGTAGAATTCAGGCCTGCTTTGTCTCCAGTGATAGATTGGCTTTCTAAAAGTGCAATATCAGGGCTGGAGCGATAGCACAGCAGGTAGGGCGTTTGCCTTGCACGCGGCCCACCCAGGTTCAATTCCTAACATCCCATATGGTCCCCTGAGCACCGCCAGGTGTAATTCCTGAGTGCAGAGCCAGGAGTAACCCCTGTGCATCGCCAGGTGTGACCCAAAAAGCAAAAAAAAAAAAAAGTGTAATATCTGTTTCAAATAAGTATATATTCTCTATTTGCACTTTGATAAGTTAAATATGTAATTCAATATAAATTCATTTAGACCAGGTTTGTTTTTATTGTTTAATTCTTCTATAAATTCTTACTAGATGTTGCTTGATCGATCAGAAATATACCGAATGTTTCCATCATAATTTTTGAAAAACCTTCTATGTATAGTTTGTGTTTTGTAGTAAGTATCCTTAATTGTTATGTGTTGGGGAGTGGATGGTTCTGTTTATCCATGTAAAAAGACATTTAAATTTTTTTCTCCTGATTTTACTTTCTGATTTTGTTATTCCTTTTTTTCCCCCAAACTTAGCAGGATATTTTTTACTTTTTCCCCCTTCCCTGTTTATTTTATTATATTTAATATGGGGGACTGGAGTGATAGCACAGTGGGTAGGGCATTTG